>NC_137930.1:12959427-13019427 GCF_963969265.1 Rhamphochromis sp. 'chilingali'
TATAGATATAGATATATATATAGATATAGATATAGATATAGATATATATATATATATATGTATGTATGTATATGTGTGTGTATGTATGTGCTATGATGACCCTATAATTTATATGATACAATACTAGTAACTAGTTTAGAATAAGTTGCTACTTAAACCAGGAATATTTTGATCAGTCTCTCAATACTTTCTGACATTATTTTCATTTCATTTATTTATTTATAAAGCACATTTAATAACAACAGAGTTGACCAAAGTGCTGTACAAAGTAATAATTAAGCAGTGACATTAACATCAACAACAGGTAAGAAAATTAAAAGGAAATTAGGATAAAAAGAATTGGTAACTCTCGTGCAGTATCAAAAGCCAAAGTGAAAAAAATGTGTTTTAAGATGTGACAGTTGGGGCCTTTCTAATGTGGAGAGAATAGAATAGAATAGAATTCAACTTTATTGTCATTGCACATGCACAGGTACAGGGCAACGAAATGCAGTTTGCATCCATCCAGAAGTGCTTTCTGGAGAGGTAGATCGTTCCACATTTTCGGCGCCACAACCACAAACGCCGATCCCCTCTATGAACCATCCTAGACTTGTGTAAGATAAGGAGTATATGATCACTTGATCAAAGGGCTCTAGAGGGCGTATAAAGCTGCAAAAGGTCAGACAAATAGTCTGGTGCCTGGCCATTTAGCGCTTTATAAGTCAAAAGTAAGATTTTAAATTTAATTCTAAAACTCGCTGGAAGCCAATGAAGGGAAGCAAGCACTGGAGTAATATGTTGGTGTCTCTTCACAAGAGTCAAAAGGAGGGCTGCAGCATTTTGTAAAAGTTGTACTGCAAATGTTGTACATTACTGTAGTGTGTCGTGTTTTCTGCACCACGCCTACTGGAGATTCCTTGAAATAATACGCCTTAGTTTACCTAAAAAATAGATAGTTTGAACCAACACATTAGTGTTCATTCTGTTCTTCAGCAAGTTAAAAACCCCTAATCAAATTCCCTAATTTGGCTTTAATGCCAAATAGTATTTCGCCAGGTGGAGGCCAACCAGGCCAAATCTACAACTCCAGCTGGGCAGTGCAGACTGATGCCACTCATACCTCTCATACAGGACTGCAGCTTTCTCTATCACTTCTGTGTGCGATTGTTGTTTAAGCTTCACAGCCGTGAGTGAAAAACAAATATTTATTTATTAAAATAAATCATGAAATAGTCAGCATTATTTAAAAAATGCCTTAAATCAATCATAACCTTTTCGTCACAGGCATTTCTCCAGATGTTCTTCTTGGACACAGAGACCGGTTCCGTGATCTGTTTATGAGGTGAATTATTTATTAGAGAAACTCACTAATCTATTTAACAGGAACAAAGTAAAATACATTTGCTGTTTAAGTGGTAGCTAAAACCTAATTTCCATTACAATGAAAAACATGTAAATAAAAATCTGAAAACGACAAAGAACGACAGTGACCTTAAAAGAAGAGGTCTGACACTGACTGTTATTTTTTTCTGTAGCCTCACACAGTTCTTTGACAAAGCCAGAGAAATGGAGTTCTTTAAAACTTTCATCCAGATCCCAGATCTCCCAGATGTAAGTGCCACAGATTTCTTTTTTTAACATATACGTGCTTTGCTCCTTCTGTTTTTGTGCCTTTTGTGTATGTTAATTGTATCATTGCCCCTCAGGCTCCTCCAAACTTCCTCCGAGCCGCTGCCTTGGCTGAGTACAAAAAACCAGTAGTAGTGACGCCAAATGAGGAGCATCATGAGGAGGAGGAGGATGTGGAGCCACAACCAGAGTTTAGAGAAGCTTCTCAAATGCCACAGGTATGGTACATAGTTGTCAGAGGATATGGTACTTTGAAATTCCACCAGCTTTGTGTGGTGTCAGTGCTGATATGTAGCTTTTTATCAAACCAGTACTATCTGCTCAACCAAATGAGAACACCTGATTCTTCAGTGGAGCAGAGAGAAATGGAAAATGACAGTCTGAAGAGAGAGCTAGATGTTCTGAAACCAGAATTACAGATCTTCAAGAATGAGGTAAATGGGATAAGATGACAGTGTTGGAGTGGCTGGTCACATAAATCTGAAAACCCTTCCTCTATGCAGTCAGCCATGGTCCTTCCATATGATGGCTAAGAGGATGCTAACTGTAGCATCCTCTGCTTTGTGATTGGTGATATTGATACATTGTGATCATTGTGCATTCATTAGGACTTGTATATTGAAAGTCATATTGAAACATTACCAAGTTTATGTTCAAATGTCTCATTTACAGCTTGTAATTGTAAAATGTGTTTGTTTCTGTGTTGTTCACAAATTAACCAAAACAGCAAGACAAGAAGTCCTTGTCAATAATTGTAAGTTTCTTCTTCCTTCCCCAGGCTCAGAGGTGTGTAACAGAGTTAAAGAGTCAAGTGAACCGACTGCAGGCTGAGGTCGAGGAGCAGCGCACCCACAAGCAGATGGCAATGGTTGAAAACGAACACCTGCGCATGGAAGTGGAGGCTTTACGAAGCACTAATGTGGCTAACATCGGGGCACAGATTGGATTCAAGGAGGCAGATGGTGAGAGTTCAGATGTGAGCATGCAGCTGAATTAGCAATACAAAAAGAGCTAAAACTGAGTAAAAAGGTGCATCTTCTTCCTAACTACACAGGCAGAGCTCAAGCAGCAGAGCTTCGTTTCACTCAACTTAAAGAGAGACATGCAGAGCTGGTTAGCAGCCATGCTGACCTAATGAAGAAGGTAAATTGCAGTTTCTTTTATGTTTATTTTTAACTTCCTTAGCTGTCGCCTTTTAAAAATTGAAATTAGAACGTTGAACCACATTGTTCAACTCAATTAATGATAGAGATAATTGGAGATGGTGATAGGTGAATTTTGTTACCTTCTTACAGACCCCATCCTGCTGTTTTCCTGTGTTTCTCATTTTTGTAGCAATGAGAAACACAGCCTTTACCTTCTTAGTTATTATGGAATGTATTTTAATCATGTGCAGAATACAGAAACGGTGAAGATTATGTCAAGCACCAAACAAGAGCACGATGATTTGCAGAGGGCTAAATATCAGCTAGAAACTGAGCTGGAAAATCTACGACGGGAGAAAAGCAATGTGGTAAGACCTGCATCAGACATAGTTTTGTGTTGATGAACAAAAGCTGTTGTCACTATTGATCTTTTCTTTCTTTCTTTTTCTTTTTTCGTCCTGATCAGATGAATCAGCAGCAGATGGAGGTGGACCGCCTGAACCAAGAACTGCTGGAGCAAAGAGCAGAGCTTGCCACCTTGCGCAGTACTCTGGAGAGTAAAGAGAAGGTAAGACTGTAATATGACCACAGATTTCATGGCAGAACACATCTATTTTTAGACTTTTGGGAAAACCCTTGTTGTTCTTTCAGCTGCTCCTTTCAGGGGTTGCCAGAGCTGGCCATCTGCCTCCATCTCAACCTGTTCCAAGCATCCTTCTCTGTCACACCAACCCTCTGCATGTCCTCCTTCACTACATCCACGAATCCTTTGCAGTGGTCCTTCCTCTTTTCCTCCTGCCTGGCAGCTCTAAAGTTAACAACCTTTCTCCAGTATAGCTTCTAGCCCTCCTTTGCATATATCCAAACCATCTCAGCCTTGCCTCCCTAACTTTGTCTTCATAATGGTTGACCTCAATGTACTAATTTCTCTGATATAGTAATTCTAATCCTGTCCGTCCTCTTTACCCCTAATGAAAAACGTAACATCTTTAACTTTTCTACCTCTAGCTTGTCCTCCTGACTTTTGCTATCCTGCTGTCACTAATTGTCCCTGACATTTGTCTCCACCCTGCCTGCAGTCTCTTCTTCCCTCGCTTGTGCTTGTCTGTTTATGTGAATTGTTGACCCCAGTTATAAAAAATTCATCTACCATCACTATTGCTCCTTGCAGCTTCACCTTTACTCCTGCTTGACCTCATCTGTTAACCTGTCCATCACCATTGCAAACAATAAGGGGCTCAGAGCCAATCCCTCATGTAGTCTTGCCTCCATCTTGAACCCATCTTTAACATCTACCGCACACCTAACTACTGTCTGTCGTCGCATATATCCCATCCTCACGTACTTCTCAGACTCATCCTATAGTACCTGGGATAGGCTCTAGAGTGTTGAAAGCATCTTGGTGCCTGATAACCAATGCCAAAAACACATTGGGCATTGAGTTCTCATATGAGTATGAGTTCTCAAGATGTCTTTGTGTTTCTTTAGGAGGGATCTCAGGTGAGCAGCAGTTTGACAGCTCTGCAGGCTGAGCGGGAAGTGCTGCTACGCTCTGCAAGAGAAAAAGATGCAGAGCTTACCACTCTGAGACAACAGGCACAACTGCAGCAGAGCTCCCTGGACTTGGAGAGAGACAGGACCAACCGAGAGCTGGAGGATCTGAGAGCTCAGCTACAGCAGCAGGTCTGAAACACGCATCACTAAAAGGTCCAGAGTGAAATACAACATGTCTTTCACAGGGCTAATGATATTAATATATCAATAATGTATTAGCTCAGGAATAGACTGCCAACCTATCCAGGGTTTATCCCTCCTCTTGCCCTGTGACAGCTAGGTTAGGTACCCAACCACAACACTGAATTGAATAAGTAGCAGAGGATGAATGGAAAGATTTCGTCTTCAGGCATTGCAAAAAATGTCCACACTTTGGTATTTTGATATCTGTAACGCTTTGCTTATGTGTTTTCTCTGTATTATTGTAGGGTCTTTTCAATTGCAGTTCAAAGCACTATGCAACTTTTATTGTGATTTGGTGCGATATAAATACAATAAAATTGAATTGGCTCAGTAGCTTTGTTTAAGACATGTTCAAATATCAATTCAGTTTTAACCTCTTTATGTTAAACTACATTATAAAATCATACTTACTCCTTAGAGCTATAAATATCCAGGTATCAAGCTATGTTAGTGATCTTTAAATGAACTTTCCAAACTGGTTGAGTGCTCCATTAACTTGGCATGACAGTCCTGTAACACTGTCAGACTTTAAAAGCTAAGATTAAAAGCCTCAGAACCAGATTTCTATTCCACATATTGTCTCCCTCCTATAGCCTCTGTACAACATCTGTAACACTGCGTGTAAAAGGACTGCCTGACCTTTGTCATGATATTGGTTGTTCAGCCTTGAACCACTTAGGCCCATCTTTCTTTTTACTTCCTTATCAAACACAGCTCTGTCTTGTGTTTACTTTTACTTTATTTGCCTCATTGATGATTGTGTTTTTCTTTGCTGTACTGGAAGCATTTATAATTGGCACAAAAGTGCCCCTAAACTTGTTGTATAATATAATTCTGTCTGCTTTTCTGTGTCTTCTGTGTTTCCTGTAGCTTGCCATAAATGCAGCACAGAAGTTGGAAATTGACAGGCTCAAGCGAGATTTGGAATCCACACGAGCAGAACTGACACAAGCAAACAACATCCTGCAAAGCAAAGAAATGGTCAGAACATTTAGATCAAAACTGCTGTAAACTTATTTTCTAGCATCTACAAGCCTTGAAGATTATAAGATAAGACTTATTTGTAAATGGAAAAACGTTTTTAAAATCTGTTTCTCAGAGTGGTACCCAGCTAAACAACACACTGGCAGGGCTGCAGGTGGAAAAGGAGGGGTTGCTGCGTATGATGCGGGAACAGGAGGCTGAGCTGAAAACCCTCAGACAACAAACTCATCTTCAACAGTCCTCTCTAGAGCAGGAGAGGCAGAGGAGCAGCATGGAACTGGGAGGCTTACATGCCCAGTTACAGCAACAGGTCCAGTTTTCTGTTTGTCGCTCTATTTTAAGACTTTATAACTGACTAATTATTAACTTCGTGTGTATGTGTGTGTGATAAATCAGGCTTCTCGTGAAAGTCAGCTAGCCCAGAAGCTGCAGGAGGAGCAGTTTTGTCTGCTACAGTGTGCAGTGGTGGAAGCTGAGGGCATCATACTGGACGCTGTGGCCAAACTGGATGACCCTATACATGTCCGCTGCATCAGCTCTCCTGGTAAAATCACTATTATTTTCCCTCCTCAAAGAAAATCCCTTTAAAAAGAGTTTTTAAAAAATATTTTAAGGACGGAAGCTTTTTATTTATTTGCATTCAGTTGCCCATGTGTTTGAAAAGTGTGCAGTACATTATATAACCAAAGAAAAGCCATAGAATAGGCATTTTAATACAAAAACAAAACAAACTGAATAAAATCAGCAAACCTCTATTCTAAGACATTAATAAATATTGACATTGGTTCATCTGTTTGAGGAAACACACGAAGAAAGTAAACACATGGCTGATGCCTTTTAAATTTCAGAGATGACTGAAGTTCTTCATATAACTCATAGCATTCAATAGCAACAGCAATCTTCAACACAGATGTGCAGATGTGCACATTATGATATGGAAAGACATGGCAAAAAAAAAAAATCCTCCACTGAAAATAAAGATTCAGTCGACACACACATTTAAGGATTCATCATGATGGAAAACTATAAGTTGTTACTTCAGCACTGCTACACAAAACTTTATACAATAAATTAACATGGTAACCAAAAATCTTTAATCCTCAGACCTTGCCATTTTGCTTTTCCATACAGTTTGTTTTTGATCAGTTCTTTGTGTTTGACAGATTATTTGGTGAACCGAGCGGAAATCACCCTGAATTCTATTGACAAAATGCAGCAGAGCCACTCGGCCTATCTGGGAAACAGTAATGGTACGTTGGGAATTGTGGGTGTGTTCAGTTCAAGTCAGGTACATCAACTGATTAGTTTGTTTAATCCTTCCCTGTTCTGTCTAGATGCCAGTGGTTTGCTAAGAGCAGTCACACAGTTTTCCCACCTTGCTGCTGACACAATTGTTAACGGATCGGCAACATCTCACTCAGCCCCTGTCGACCAGGCGAACTGTAAGAAACGTACATAGTTGTTGTAACTGTCGTAACACTTGCTAAATATTTTCTACACAGAAAGTTGAATGCTGTGTGTTGGACTCATACAGATCTGACTGACAGCTGTCGGGACTGTGCCAATCACTGCCTTCACTTCTTGAAGGATTTGAAGATTCAGGCGAGTTTACAGCGAGCAGACCCGTCTGCAATACGCTATACTGTTCAACGCATCCTCGCTGTAGGACAGGTGGGACTGAATTTATATTTAACCAATTAACAAGACAGTATTGTGTGTATGTATGAGTGTGAGAGAGAGAAATTGTCAAGTGTGTATGTGTAAAATTGAAAATGAGGGTGGGTGAGCAGTGAACCGCTCCCTCCATGACCATGTTTCCATGTTATTGAGATAATGGCAAGAAAAGTGCCAACTTTTTTGCAGGTTTCCAAAGATCCTGAACTTGACCTCTCAATACTCGCTACTGAGACTCATGTTTGCTGTAACTGTGTGACTCTTGTTTAGGATTTGCGTCCGAAAGGGCATGATGTGCTAAAAGAAGAACTAGGAAGCATGGTGGACAAAGAGATGCTCGCCACATCTTCTGCCATTGAAGAGGCTGTCTTGCGAATGGATGTAAGAACAACCATCAGATAATTTATAAAATATATATAAGATGATCTTTTTGATATATCAAAAATAAGCATTCTCTACTATGACCTGTCTACGCAAAGCTACTGTTCTCTGAATTATATTTCTATCATTTATCTCACATAGACATCTGTTCTTTCTTTTTTTTTTTTCATAGGAAATACTGAGTCAGGCAAAGAAAGACAATACTGGTGTCAAACTGGAGGTCAATCAGAAGTAAGAAAAATCCTAAAGAATCATCATAAAATTATTTATTTCTGTGGTGGTTATTTTCCTCCTCTCTTACTTACAATCTGTGTGTTTGCTTCATCACAGTATCCTGGGATCCTGCTCAGACCTGATGAAGGTAAGAAAGTGGGCAATATTCAAATAATTTTGTGAACTTTAGTTAACTCTTGTTTCCTGTATTTACTGTGGTGCTCTCTCTTCTCTCCAGGCTGTTCACATGCTGGTGACTGCTGCTACTGACCTACAGAAAGACATTGTGGAAGGAGGAAGGGTAAGTTGATGTCACCCTAAAGATAAAATTGCAGGACAAGTTCAGACATTCTGTCTTTTTATTCATCAAACACGATGCAGAATGGAAAAAATGTGGGAAAAATCATGATTATCCTTTATTATTATTACCTTATTCTTCTTCACATTAACATGTAAAAGTGGCCTTTTTAGAGCTAAAAGCTCTCGAGCAAAATTGTGTGTGAGTGGGGCTTACAGACGTGTGTGTGTGTGTGTGTGTGTCAGTCCAGTCACTGAGTGTTCAACAGTCTGATGGCTTGGGGGAAGAAACTGTTTCGCAGTCTGGCAGTGAGGCCCTGAATGTTCTGGTAACACTTGCCAAAAGGCAGCAGAGTGTGTGTGTGTGAGGGGTCCGTGGGGTCTTCCACAATGCTGAGTGGGTGCGAATAGTGTCTGTGATGGAGGGAAGAGAGGCTCCAATTATCTTCTCCATTGTGATACCATTTGAACAACTAACAGTCTTACCTATAAATTTCAATATATCCAGTGTTTTAGCATTTTGCTAAATTTTGGCAATGAGCAAGAAGCAGAATCTGCAGTTGGTGTTTTATCGAGTGACCCATTTGTTCCATTTGTGCTGTCAGGGTGCAGCAACTGTTACTGAATTCTATGCCAAAAACTCTCGCTGGACCGAAGGACTCATCTCTGCTTCCAAAGCTGTGGGCTGGGGGGCCACACAGCTGCTGTAAGTTCAGAAATTTATCAAAACCCACTTACTGATTGATATTCTGAACAATACAATTTGTAAATAATAAATAAAACTGTAAATGGATGGTTTACTTTCATGTTTAGGGACTCAGCTGACCGGGTTGTGGGTGAAAAAGGCACATATGAGGAGCTCATCGCCTGCTCACATGAGATTGCTGCAAGCACTGCTCAGCTAGTTGCTGCTTCCAAGGTACAAACTCATGTCAAACATATTTGTGTTGGTTTGTTAGGTATCAACATACAAAGTCATGTTCAGGCTCTCGAATCTTGAAGAAATGTGGAATTAAAAAAAAAAAAAGTACCAGCACTCCTCTGTTAAATTAACAATACTGTGAAAACACATTTGCCCTCTGCCTGATTTCTTGTGTTTTTGCATATTTTCCCAATTACATGTTTCAGTTTATCAAACAAATGTTAATATTGGGTAAAGATAAACCAAGTAAATACAAAATCCAGTTTTAAATAATGATTTTATTTATTAAGGGGGGAAAAAACTACCAAAATCTAGCTTGAAAAAGTCATTTAAGCCTAATGTTTGTGAAGGTCATCCAGGAGGAGCATATGCTGCAGAACTTATAAGGCTGGTATCAGATGCATTCCCTAACAGCAATGTAACTCCTTGTTGCTGGTTTCTATCTACTGCTTCAAGCTCTGGAAGTTGCATTTAAGTGGGAATGTGCACAGGAAGCTTTAACACTTAATCCCTCACCTGCAACCACATCTTATGCTTGTACTCCTACCACAGAAATTAAACATTCTCAGCTATGGTGTCTATCAAACATGACCAGTCTCACTCATATTCATCTGTTGGACCAATTTATGCTATAAAGCATCTAGTCACATAAACCCAAGTTCACTGCAGCAATTGGTGGAGTCCCTGATTTTAAGCCCTATGGGAGTGTCCCCAAGAGGGTCACGGACCCCCTGTTGATCCTCTACCTAATCACATGAGCCAATGAGTGAAAATGGGTGTGGGTCGCAATCAGCCAAGGTTTTAGGTGAATTGGAGCGATCGTGGCTCAAGAGTTGGCAGTTGGTCTTTTAATCGGAAGGTTGTCGGTTCGAGCCCCGGGCCGGACAGTCTCGGTCGTTGTGTCCTTGGGCAAGACACTTCACCTACCGCCTACTGGTGATGGCCAGAGGGGCCGATGGCGCGATATGGCAGCCTCGCTTCTGTCAGTCTGCCCCAGAGCAGCTGTGGCTAGATCTGTAGCTTGCGTCCAGCAGTGTGTGAATGTGAGAGTGAATGAATAGTGGAATTGTAAAGCGCTTTGAGGGTCTCGAAAAGCGCTATATAAATGCAATCCATTATTAATCCACTGTGAAACCTAGTCCCAACCAACTATTGATTTACTGAGATGAAATGGATCAAAGGAGCTGGTTCCACAGAAGAGGGGCCTGAAAGCTGAAGGATTTACCTCCCCTTCTACTTTTAAATATCCAAGGAACCACAGGAATACCAGCAGTCTGAGAGTGAAGCTCTCAATCTGGATTTAACAGGGAGCCAATGAAGAGAAGCCAAAATGGCAGAAATATGTTTCCTCTTTCTAGTCCCTGTCACTTTTCTCTTTTCTGGGTCAACTGAAGGCTTTTCTGGGAGTTTTTAGAACAACCTGATAATAATGAATTACAGTAGTCCAACCTGGAAGTAATAAATGCATGAACTCCTTCTACATATTTGTTTAATATGCATTTTGAAGGATATATCCAGGTCAAAAATGACTCCAAGAACAATCTAGATAGAGACCATGTTTCTAAGATGTTTTTATATAGCAGAGTACAGTTACTTCAGTTATATATGAATTAGCCTCTTCAATATTAGAAAAACTTCTCAGTATTTTCAACTTGAATTGTTGCATACATGTCATGTCAAAGTAGGTGAGGTAAACATGGTCGTGGATAAAATGAATTTATTGATACTGATATAATAACATATTTGTGGACTATAAGTTACTAGCTGTTACTATCAAACTTAATATAATTAATTAAGGATTTTTTCTTTTGTCTGAATTTTGGCGCCACCTGCATCACAGTTAAAGTACTGATAACCTATATTTGGTCTAAATCTGGACAAGAGTGAGGCTATCCAGTTTTGTTTTTCGTTTTTTTAACAAACAACAAAAGTGAGCTGGATCATATGATCCACTGAAGGAGAAACATGGATTATCAGAATTTAAATACAACAGAGTTCTTTTGGCATGATTGTAAACATGATGTTCATGCACAAAAACTCTCCAGTGTGGCTAAAACAAGAGGAGTGGGCTAAAATGCCTCCACGGAAATGTGGTTTAAACTACCAGGTGAACAAACACTTGACAACAAACAAATACTTCACTATATTTATCAAAGGGCAAAAAGAATTGGACATGTATCAGCAATAAACTGTTGTCAGTGCAAGTTAAAGCAGCTGATAGTGGCATACATATATGCCAAATGGGCTCTAAATGCCAATCGACAACAGTGTCATTAAGCACAATGTTAGAAACATAAAACATAAAGGTGATAAAAGAATGTGTGCAATGCTCTACATTCAAGGGAAAGAACATCATACGAAGCATGAAAAGAAAGGAAAAAAGTATCTGCTGATCCACAGCATTCCTTGGTGTTCCACCCTTCATTCATTCATATCTCTCTGGTTTTAGCAAATTTCTTAACAAAAGAGATCTATTAAAGGCTATTTTAAGGTACTAGGTTAAATATGCCAATGTTTAGTAACAGTTCTTTTTACACCTTCAGATGAATGTTCGGGGGTCAATAGGTCACTCTTCACTACACCTTTAACTCTGTCCAAACCATCCTCAAGTACCTTATAGCTACAGGTTTTTTCTAAAATTATTATACACACAGATGCGTTACTCAAAATTGTCATTACTGAATGTTCTTCTCAATCTTTATAGCTGAATGAACAGAAAGCTGTTTTTGCATTATGGTGAAGCTACTAAAATGTACAATTGCCTTTCTATCTGTTTTCTATAAATACAAATATGAAGTGATTTGTTTGATGTTTTGTTTTTTTTCTTTTTCTTTTCTTTTTTCAAGCAAGTACACCATGGAATGAAACAGATTCACTACTGTCCCGTGAAAATTGCACAGTTGCGCATTGATGATTGTTGCTTTGCTACATTTTGGAAGGAATTTAATTCTTCTTAGCCTTTTGGCTTTTATGTGACAGTGGAAGTTGCTGGTTACTTTCCAAATTTGATTTCTCAATGAAACCAAAAGACGTGGTTTTTTTATGAAGTGAAATTTCCCTTTTAAGCCTTTCAGGTTTAAAGGGAAACTTCACTTCAGTGACTGAGTCTCAAAGAGGTAGAAATAGCCATTATTACATTAAAACCTAGAACAAAGACAAAACATGCATACAGCTCTGTGACTTTATGTAACTACTTAGAACCACCTCAGCCAGCATGGTCACCCAGTTACATCCTTTGAAATGTGCCTGCTCTGTGCCCATACATGCACCACATAGTGAAAAACTGTCCTTATGGAAAACAAACTTACTGCTACTCATTCCAGGTAAAAGCTGACCGCAACAACAAGAAGCTGAATACGCTGCAGCAGGCCTCAAGGCATGTAAATGACATGGCTGCTGTGGTCGTCACCTCCACCAAACACGGGCAGCAGCAGATCTCTGACCACGGTGAGAGGAGAAGCTCATGTTGCAAGAAAATAGCTGATGCTTCACATTTTTAGTAACCCTTTATAATAACAGCATAGTTTTGGCTAAAAATGGCAGCATACATGTAAGCAAACAATAAATCTATACAACTTGGTGAGTGTAAGTTTAACACTTACTTTAGCCCTTTTTTTGGCCTCTTATTTCTGACACTTTCTGCTGCTTAATACTTAACTGTGTTAAACAGCGGGCCAACCTGTCTACCACTGAGCATAGCATAGCTGAGCTAGCCTACAGCTTTAAGGCTTGTGAGGGTTTTTTGTTCATCTATCTCATTAGTCCGTTTGATCAGCAGCAGTTTAGCATAAAATCAACCAGACTAATCAAAATGTTTAAATGCTTAAAGTAACCATGAAATTGGCTGATTATTCTATGATGCAGCTTTGACACTCCAACTGATATTGTTGCCTTTACAGGCTTGATGGACTTCTCCGGCATGTCTCTGATCAAGCTTAAAAAAGAAGAAATGGAAGCTCAGGTCAGATAACATGTCTCTGAATGGATTGTTTAATTGTTTGTCCTTATGTGCAACTTGCTTGTTGTTCTGGATCATGTATAAGACAAGTTAAGCCACCTTTTAAAGAAACAGTATTGTGACTATGTGAAATCAATGTAGTTAAAAACATGCAATGACAGTTTTGGATCTTAGACTAGGTCATTGGGTTTTTAGACGTCTGGAAGCCATTGCCAGATCTTGTGCTCTTTGAATCTTTCAGGTTAAGGTGCTGCAGCTGGAGAGCCAGCTGGAACAAGAGCGAGTACGCTTGGGGGAACTGAGGAAGAGGCATTACGAGCTTGGTGTGTCAGGGGATGAAGGGGATGGAGTTGATAGCTTCCCACCACCGCCACCACCTGCTCTGCTTGACTCCACTGCAGTGCCCCAGTCCTTTGCACAGACACAACCTTATTCAAACACCCCAGGTTTTTCACAATCAAATCCCTTTGCACCGAATCAAACACAGTCCTCCTCTCTGCCACAGTCTTACACGCCTTCTCAGACCTACACGCCTTCTCAGACCTACACGCCTTCTCAGACCTACACGCCTTCTCAGACCTACACGCCTTCTCAGACCTACACGCCTTCTCAGACCTACACGCCTTCTCAGACCTACACGCCTTACCAGCCCTATATCCCACCTCAGCCTTTCACACCATCTCAGCCCTACACTCCAAACCAAAGTAACTTAAATCCTCACTCTTATTCATTGTCACAACCCTCACAACCCACATCCAGTCCTGCTCAGCCTAAACAGACCCAGGCTGCCTCACATAACAGCACAGAGCAACACACCAAACTAAGCCTAAAAAAACCAAATATCTTTACCAAATCTGGGAACTTGCTGAAGAATGCGGTGAGTGCTTCTCTTACTAAAGTTTTATAATCATCTTATCCCAAGGATATTTGGAGTAGGTGGTGTTTACATGCGTCCTGTTTTTCTTCTATTGGCAGTTCAAACGGAGTGAACATGGAACAGGAGAATCTTGAAGCTGACTGAGGAAGAATCTGACTTAAAGATTTAAGCTAATCACTCACTAGAGGAAAAAAAATATGCTTTCATATTTTGGAAACACTGACTTTTACCTCTACATGTATCACTTGTTAAGGCTCCTGAAAATGTTGTGTTAGAGGAATTTCAAGTCAACATTTCTTTGTGCTCTTAATTTGGAAATTAAATGGTAATATTTGAATTATAACACTGATGGCTATATTAAAAATGAGATAATTGTCTGAAATAAAGTTGTATTGTTCAGTTTTCTTTAGGTTTTCTATTCACAATATTTTAATCATTTTGTGATTGGATCACATTAACGACAACAGCACTGGATGAGTGTCAGACATTAACCTTCAAAAATGTTTGGTGGCAAAACAGCTTCCGCCACGAAGGCTCCGTTATCCAGGCATATCCTACCAGGAGGACTATATGCTGCAGAACTTATAAGGCTGGTATCAGATGCATTCCCTAACACTGGTGAGCCAGCAATGTAACTCCTTGTTGCTGGTTTCTATCTACTGCTTCAAGCTCTGGAAGTTGCATTTAAGTGGGAATGTGCACAGGAAGCTTTAACACTTAATCCCTCACCTGCAACCACATCTTATGCTTGTACTCCTACCACAGAAATTAAACATTCTCAGCTATGGTGTCTATCAAACATGACCAGTCTCACTCATATTCATCTGTTGGACCAATTTATGCTATAAAGCAGAAAGTCACCTAAACCCCTCCTACCAAGGAAAAGAGTGGTAGCAGATGCTGAGGGCCAAGTGTCTGACGCCACTGATACTAAGGCGCACCAACAGGTGCTGCCACCTGCTTATGAACTCCCAAATGCTATGTGAATGCTGTTGTTGAGAACACTGCCAAAATTTGTTTAGATAAGAGTCAGACATATTAATTTACTCAAGGTCAACAGTAATAAAACGGCTCTTGGTTGCAGCTCCCATGGCCCTAATCTGGAAGACTATTCATTGATGTAGACAGTTGCACCATCTGGCTATGCCCAGAAATTTGCCACCTGGGTGTCGTTCTGGACTCAATACTTTCTGTCTAGATGCATATCAAATGTGTCGCCAAAGCAGTACGTTCCCACCCAATGAACAACTCTTGACTTTAGCCACCCTCCCTCACTCTGTAAAAGAGACCCTTATCTTGTTTTTTCTGGCCTTGGATGTTGGGGTGCTCCGGGATGTGGTTGCAGTAGGCCCACTTATTCCCACTGTGTGGCAGGGTAGTATGGGGAATTGAGGTACCTACTGAGCCAGTTGGAGCCTACTCTCCTTTCTCGCCTTCTCAAGTTTTACATCCCAGCACCCACCCTCTGTTCATACACACATCAACATGGATGGATGTGTATTTTTGTGCATTGTTGTGTTTGTGTGGCCAGTATATGTCTATATGTCTGGGGTTGCTGTGCCTCAACTTCAGTACAACATAGTCATAGAAGATGAAGGGTTGCCCCTCCTACTGCCCCTCCTCGTTGCTGCCTCCTTGGGGATGTGAGTACTTGGTGTTTCAAGGGCTTATGGCCACATGATCTGGTGTAGTTGTCGACCCACTTCCTTGGGAGTTGTGATCCAGCGTGGCTAGGCCTCTTCTGTGCAAGGAAGGGGATTCATTATTTTAGCTTCTCACCCTCATTATCACACTCACACAAGAAGATGCTAAGTTTGTGTATCTGTTTTTGTTTCTCTCGTTAAGGTGCTGTTTGTCCTTTGACTGTGCTTTATTTATTACATTTAAGATATCTGAAAGCCTGATCATCAGTAGTCCTACAGACTCATTGCTTATGATCCTCTGGCTCCTCTTGAAAAACAAAAGAAAGATGTTTGACTTCCTGAAAGTGGCATTCCTCTGTTCTTAAAGAATGTGATTTTTAACAGTCACGTGGCTTAAAACTTCCATTTTTGATTAACCTTGGACTTCCCATGATTCATCGAGCTCATCTTTACCATGCATTAATGCATGTTATTCATTTTTTATTTTTCTGTCTTCCATATGCTTCAAGCTTTATCCTTTCTTTGTTAGTCACAGTTTTTGCTATTGGGCTTAAAATTTTTTACATAAGCACACAATGGTCATTTTTCACTTCTGAGGATCTTAGCATTTAGGTTAGCCAGCTAGTGATAACCTGCTCTTATATTTCTCAAAAATCCACAGTTTGAACTCTCCCCACATTTCAACCCTCATTTCTCAACATAGTTGTCATGGTCTGTACAGGGTCTGATGTTTTTGTGTTTATTTTCTGTTCCTCTCTCACTTTGTAAAAGTCGCTTTGAGTTCTAGGTGGAAGTGGGCTCTGTGGGTTTGCCTGTGGGCGGAGTTCTGCTCAGATTGTCCTTCTCATACCTGGGGGCTGGATGGTGTAGCAGATCTCTGCCAGATTGTCTTTGCTATGTCTCTGCTTGTCATTGACTAACTTTGTTACCTTGTTGCCAGTCTGTGCCAAGCCATGCAAAACCTCTCCTGTTCTCCTCATGTTGCTCTGAGGAAATCTGAGTTCACCATCAGCTGCTTACCACCAGAATCTATCACCTATAAGGTGAAGGACTTTCCAGAAATGTCCCTACCTGCACAATGACCCTTCCTGGTCCTCAGCCACTCAAGCCCTCAAGTAACAGAGTTAATCCAGTTCTCTAACTCTTTCCGCACAACACACATCCTTCTTAGCCTCAGCTAATTTCCCCCCACAGACAGCTATTCTTCTTTTCAAACACTTACGCTGAAAAACTACAAACTACATTGCACAGCTGAGTAAAAATGTTTTATTTGTAGAAGTGGGCAGCACGTTGGTTAGCACTGCTGCCTCACAGCAAGATCTTCATATATACATCTAACTGACTTCAGTATGAGTGTCAGGTGTAAAGTAAAGCTGGGACGATTTGTCAAAAGATTTGTTGACACAAAATTTACAAATCTAAATGTTTAGATTGCTGGTTTATGAACAGTAAAATTCTCAAAGCCCTAAACTTCTCTTTCCTTCTTTGTTAACATTTAGAAATATTCCTTTATATATCATTGTTCCTATAATTGTTATTATAACCCAGTGTTACAATTCATATAATATGACATCAGTAAATATGAATGCAGTTCTGTTATTTCTGGATTCATTAAATGTTCAAAGACTCTATGTAGACTTGGATTACCCCCCTCCATAAAGCACACTTTATTCGGTTTAGTTGAAGAGTAATGCGTTGTTTTAGGCGTTAATCGTCTCTTCGTGCTGTAATATATTCACACAGCGACCTCGTCCGTCTCTTATTTCAGTCATGCGCAATACAAACTGCAACCTCACCACTATGGAAGTAGCCACTGTGATTCACGCAGGGACCAAACAGGAAGTAAAGTTAGGGAAAGGCAACCGGCGTTCGACTTCATCATATTTAAAATAAAAGCACTAATAAACGGTACAAGGTAACAGTGTATTCACAACTGGTACTCTGCACAAACCTGCTGCACTGTTAAATTATTGTTTTGTCCACTGAGATAAGACTATTGATCTCCATAGGAACAGCAGTGGATACACTAGGTCATGGCCCTCATGAACAGCACATGCAAAAAGGGATGACGTTACTAGTGACATGGTGATGCAAAATATATCAGCGTTCCACCACGTTTTACTTCGGGGTATGTTGAAATTTTCTAAGGTAGGCGCTTTCAGTGTTTCATATTTAATTTTAGCCTTACACACACTCCCTCAAGATACTCCCCCTTTTGCCAGGAAATAAGATGTTCTTAAGGCGTCGCCTTCAGGTATTACCTGAAAGGCTGACTCGCCCCGTGTTAAAATTCTGTTGATCTTTCTTCAACACCATACACAGATGTTTTGACCATAAAATCATAGCAGTTGTTTCTTCGTGTTCAGCTGGAAGCTATTTAATTTTGGAAGGGCTTATTTTGATATACAGGAGTCGATAAGTGTGCTTCTAATGTTCCTTCAATGAATGAGCCTTTACTTTTCGTTGTATAAGAATAGAATTAAATGGTTTTTCCATCTTTACTTAAAAGTAACGTTTTGGAATCTTGTTTTTATTTGTTAAAAAGCACATTGCTTTGCTTTGCATTAGTTAAAACATCTCAATTATGAATATATGAGAAGACGTTGGAATATCTTTCTCCTTGCGGGTTTTATTTTGAAACGTGCTGCCGAAATTGTGAAGTTTACTTTTGTAGTGGTTGACAGTGGTAGCTGCTAGCTTACAGGGCACCGCAGCTCCGGCGGGACAGCGATGGCACTTAGGCGATATGTATCTCAAAAAAATCAAACGGAAGGCTGGACTGAGCCGCTAGTGATGGATATGCAGTAGTTCCAGTGTTATATGCTGCTTTAAGGAGTCTCTGGACACCGCTTATCAAGCTGAGGACATAAAGCGTAACTTAGCAGGCTTGTTCTTCACGGGGGAGGAAGTTTGTTGCGGCGAAGGGAACATAATAGGAAACCGGGGAGGGACAAACTATCTCGACATGGAGGACTTCGGGTCGGCCCTGGAGAAAAATGTGGCTGACCTCACGGTGATGGACGTGTATGACATCGCCGCAGTGGTGGGGCAGGAGTTTGAGCGGATCATAGACCAGTATGGCTGCGAGGCTCTGTCTAGGCTCATGCCCAAAGTGGTGCGGGTCCTGGAGATCCTGGAGGTGATGGTGAGCCGCAGCAGCATCAGCCCGGAGACCGAAGAGCTGAGGCTGGAGCTGGACAAGCTGCGTCTGGAGCGCATAGACCGGCTGGAGAAGGAGAAGAAGCATAGAAAGGTCTCACACTGCACAGCCACAGAGCCAATCACTCTCTGCTATACAGAATAAAAGTGGAAGTCAAGATTTAATTTGTCAGTGACTGTCAGACTATGTTTTTGATCCGTGTAGGACGTGTTCAGATCGTCTTCCTAGGACAATACTAATACCACAGTAAAATGTCCTGCATTTATAATGTGATCAGAGTCAAAGTGTCACTCTGCTCTAAAACGAACCAGGCACAATAAAGTTTTGGATGTTAAACAAGTTGAACAACAACAACACCCCTACACGTACACAGAGTATTAATATGATCCATTACAGTCAATGTTGTATAGTAATATTTTGCACTCAACCATAGAAAAAACAAGAAAACAACAAACAGTAAAATATCGACAAAAAGCATTACAAGGCACGTGGATAGTGGTAACAATTACTTAAGTAAAAATCCTATAACAGGAAGGATGCCCTGCTAAAAGAGTCTTTTTTTCATTATATTTAAATAAAAGCAAGTACTGAAAGTAAAACATGTATAAAATGCTTTTAGTGCACATTATTAATGTATAACACTAAATAGAAATGCACAAAATAGTCAAAAAATTAAAACATCATAGCTGCAGCCATAGTAAGTAGCATTTTTGTGTTTCAGTCAGAATAAAAGCTGGACATAAGCTCTAAGAAGTGAAGCAGGAGGTGAAATTTCTAAACCTTTACTTTTTTAAATAGATAGCGGGGGAAGTGACTCTGGTTTCAAACGGAAGTTAGATTAGAAAGAAGTCTACGATAAAGTGATCCTGTTTCTGACATGATTTATAATCTTGGCAAACACTTACTTTGTGAACTTATGATCTGAATTGCCTTTTCAAGTCTCATTTAATAACATACGATGTTAATTTAGTAAATTCTAGTCATATTTAAAGTAAAATCGACAAATCAGGTTTGGGGCGAGGCTTACTTTGATTGAAAAATCACTACAGTATGAATACAGTGTCACAGTGTGGCTGTACGTAGTATCATCAAGCACTTCTGTCAGATCAAATCCTTCATCATTATGTCCCGTTTTAAATACAGTCTGTGACTGAAGTTGGTTGAGGTGGAGCTCCAGTGGTTGAAATGACTTTACATACAGATAGTACTTATTCTAAATCTAGATATAGATTCATCCAGTGTGGTAGTGAGGGGAGTATAAATTATTAATTCATATTCATTGGTGTAGGAGTTGGGTAAACTTTAGAAATGTCTAGGAATGGGTTTCTTTTTCCAATGGTTCAAGAACCACTAAAAACAATTTATGGAGTAAAAATGTATTCATACACCATGAAAGGAAAAAAATCATCCTTAACCACATGCTGTATTTTATAAGGCAATTATATATTTGTATATAATCTGAAAGTAGCTATAGCTGACAGACATAAAGGAACTGGGTAAAAAGTACATTTCCCTTTGGAATCTAAATGTAAAGTATTATGAAATGGTCAAGTAAAATCTAAATGCAGTGCATTAAAGCATCGAGCTTTAAATGTTTTCATTTATTTTCCATCTTTGTGAATCTAAAAGGAGACCCTGTGTTTGGGGTTTGAAATAAGCCGGACACTCAGACTGCTCAGTGCTATAAAAAAAGTTAGTGTCAGTTTCTCGTGACAGTGACTGAGCCAGTGGTTCACATATTAACTGTCTCGTGACCGTGATAAAGCGGAGAAGGCTGTTTGTGCTGCAACTCACAGGCCATTTGAAGCCAGCACAGTTTTCACATGGAAATGAAAAGTTCACATCCACAGTGAAAATATGCGGTGTAGTGTTTATTGGCTCCGTGCACAGTTTTCTTTTGTGTATATAAAAGCTAATGTAAGAGTTGTGCAGCAGTGTATATAATAATAAAACTTTGTGTAGGTTTTTTGTTTTGTTTTTGTCATGAACCCAATGACTGAACATGTAGCATATGTTGCCCATGTGTAGTGCACATGCTCCCACTAAAATCAATGAAACTGATTCCAGCAGGCCTCGGAGCAGTGTGAAATGGCACATGTCCACAGAATCCGTCATTTCCACTCCTCCCGTGCACAGTCTGCGTAGCCTCCCGTGGTACCTTCACCATGGTAGCGACCAACGTGTCAAATTTTGCATGTTTACAATCCTTAAAAAGTCTTTAAAATTCTCTCTTGTTGATGACTGCAACTCTTACTTTTGCTCAGAATCCTAACTAGCTGTTCAACAACGATTCGGATACAGTCACCTCTGATATAATTGAAAATAAACATTTAAATATGGAATCACATTTGAAAAACATGCATCACACTTTCAAAGTAATAGTGATGTTTGCCTATTCATTCACAGGTAAACTGGAAAAATGAAGTACAAACAGCAAATTATGCATTCTTGTTAATGTGGCTGCTTTGACAATATGAACAGAATGACTCATGCTTCCTGTTTCCTGTTTGTTCCTGGTTTTCCAGTTGCTATATGAATCATCTAGGGTCTGAGTGACTGACTTGAGGAAGATGTTTCGTTTTTAGTATCTGCCAAAAATTTTCCACAATTTAAAGCAAGTCAATTCGATTGTGTTTTATAGGCTTTTGTCATTAACGCATTACTCTTTGATATGACAATTGTGTTCTTTAAAAGCAAATTACTGCAGTAAATTCTGAAAGTTAGAGATGTTGAGATTTCTTTTTCTTACACATGCGCATAAACCACAAAGAGGAAAAACTCAGAAGACCACAGCAGTGCCAGTTTTGTTTTGTAATGCCGGTCTGGGCACCATAAATGCTCGTAGAAACTATGTCCATCCAGTTGTTGTTGAGATAGTCAGGACCAAAGTGGAGCAATGCATTGATCCTCCCATTACACAACCAAAATTATTGCGAATGTTTGCAGTGAAATTGCTTGTTGGCTTTAAAATGGTTTCTTTGAACCAGGGAAGCAGGTCTGTACATAAGTGCTTGGTAATATTGCTTTTATGTACAATCACCTTGCAGTCAGGCAGCAAAAAAACCTCAATGCAATGAGGCCTTCAGTCCGATTTTTTAACTCTAGTTTTACCGAGCCATAACAAACGTGATCGGTAATGATACATGTACAGTATAACAGTTTGTGTGTATGTGCCTGAGTGCAGGAGTTGGAGCTGGTGGAGGATGTGTGGAGGGGAGAAGCTCAGGATTTGCTCTCCCAGATTGCTCAGCTGCAGGAAGAGAACAAAACCCTTCTCACCAATATGTCCATGAAAGACCCCATGAGCGAGGAGGAGCTGCAGAGGCATGAGGGTGAGGATGTGGAGCTCCATCTAAGAAAAGTACTGTCTAGCTTAAAAGAAAAAGAAAATGTGTTTGTATGTGTGTTTTTCATGATACACACCAGTTTACAAGTGACTGAGAATGTGAATGACTTACAAGTCAGTTGCTTTAAAACATTATTATGTGTTATTCACTAATATGTGTGTAGAAATGTTACTGCCCTCTACGCAAATCTTTGAGACCAAGATTGAATCGAGTCAAAAGTAGGCTCATTGAGTAGGCTTGTCACTTTTCAGGGAAAGTGTGGTTATGCATTGTTCCTACAAAGAGCTTTGCAGTTACTGTCGGATTTCTGAAACATGTGCATGGGTAATTTTTTTTTACTAACACTGTGAGCATGTTCCTGATAATAATTCCAAATAACAGACTCCTGCTTCAGTGTTGGGAGTCTGCATGCTACCACTCAAAACCTGCTAATACCTAGTAATGTTTACATCACAGCAGAGCATGAAACAGCTTGTCTTTTGCTGATTTTCCTGGAAATTCAGTTAAAGTTTCTGCCGTGTGCGCCCCGAAACTTGTCCGTTTGCCCTCGATACGTTTCTCATGTGTGTGTCCCTCTCTCTCTCTGCTGTGCACGCAGTACCACACTCAGATACAAACACAAACAAAGGGAGCCTTCTCTGTGTTAATGGTGAGCCAGTCTCATCCCTGCGTCAGAGGCTTCTCCGTGGTCTCACACAGAGGCCACAGTCACCCTGACGCACAGACCAGCTTCAGTGTACAAGCACACCTGCCAGCCTCACACACAAATCAGAGCTCACGTCTGCCTGTCAGCCCAGATGAAAAATCTATTTGTCCTGTTTATTTTTATGGCTGACAATTTTCCCCCCCTCTGTCACCGATTTCCAGGTATGTCAGAAAGGGAGAGGCAGGTGATGAAGAAGCTCAAAGAAGTGGTGGACAAGCAGAGAGATGAGATTCGAGCCAAGGACCGTGAACTGACTCTAAAAAACGAGGACATAGAAGCAGTAAGGACACAAAAACTCGGTGCCTCAATGAGAAGAGGCTGTTTTTTTTCTTCTTGTGTGAATTATAAAGAATTCAGATATTTTCTATATTTTAAATATAAGAGAGGCCTGGTTAGATCGAGCAGCAAATGTTTTGGCTCAGTATTAAGCAGACATATTTGCTGCCAGTGTTTTAATGTTTAAAAAAAGGTAAAAAAAAAAGTTCAGGGATAGAATGGGTCTTCCGAGCATCTATTTAAAAATAGCTAAAAATAGATTGTAACAAATTAGTTTTCCAATCATTGATCAGACTTTTGTTTCTTAAGATTATTTTATCAGAGTGCCCAAGTTCCCTACCTTCAAGTTCTAGCTTCCCACCTCAACATAGGCTAAGAAACCCTGGAAATGTGCAAAGTATTTGTTTATTTTCGTAAATAATTTCTGCAAAGTCTCAAATAATTTAACTTCTTTATCTTGATTTTACAAACCTTTGAAGTGGATCATACAAGTCTCAAAAACAAATAGCCTACATGTATAATTTACAAAGTCTCACATTATCAGATGAAGGGTGTTTGATGTGTTTTGTTTGCCTGTGAGTATTTCTTTTGTATAGATTAGGTTTCAGATAACAAAGAGACCCCACCTAAATGCGACAGTGTAGTGTGAACAAGCCAGAGTAAAGGTCATGCAAAGGACATCACTACAGACCAGTCTGGATTGTGTGGCAAATTGAAGACATGGCCATAGATCTGGAAAAGGTCAACGAGTCAGAAGCTGACATAGAGGACTAAAATTTCTCCAATAAACATGTAAAATTTCACAAGATGGCTTTCCAGAAAATAACAGCAGAGCCAGTTTTTTAATGTCAGGTTCAATAAAACCTTTTTCACAGCAGACATTTTGACGTGTCACCATAGGCATCAAAGCTTCAGATTTTTTGTAAAAAAAAAAAAAAAAAGAGCCCCGGATCTGTTGATCTGTCATTCCAGTCATGCATTAAACACCCCCAGAATGTGCTGGTGCAAAATGCAAATATGCAGGTTTTTGGTTCTCTCAGAGCGAGAGAGGTTATACATGTTACAGAAGAGGTTACACAACTCATCTTTTGGCCTTTGGCCATAGCTCTGCTATGAATATGGAAGTATTTTTAAAAAGGATGGATGAGTCCTGGATGAGGTGGTGGATAAAGGGAACGTAAAAATGCTGTGGCCTCAAGTTCAGGATGTCGATGAAGAAGATTCTTTAGCAAGTCAGCTAATCTACTATTGATCTACTGGTTTTCCAAATCTTTGTCAGAAAACTAAACCATTACTAACATAAATATCAGCAGCTCACACTTTAGCTTGTGAATACAGCTGTATACAACATCATAGATAAGACTGATACCAAGACATGTGCTTATGTGTGTAGTAAAATGATAATTAACATGGGTTAATGATCTAATTATGACAAAAAAATACAGTTTAGGGAACAGTTTTTGTTGTCATAACCTTCCTGTTTACTGTGAGCAGGATGGGAGACAGCAGAGGACAGATGAGACACCAAAATAGCTACTAGAGATCTGAAGAAAAAAAACTTGGATAGGCAGATAAGACACAACACAGAACTATGTGATAGTATGTGATACTACAGTTGAACATTCAAAACAGGAAACATATCAGCCAAGTAAAGGCTGATATGTAAAGGTTCCTGAACATTTCAGGAGTTATGTGAATTTGTACGCATGGGTAGGTAGAAAAATAATGTGCATTGTGAGACTTCAAAATGTTCTTTAGTCCAAGATTTTCCACATGTGAAACTTACTTTAGATATACAGTGAAGTTGAGTACTCAGACGTCACTCATTTGGTTTCCTTTGCTGTCATGCTGGGAAAGGCAGCCTAGGCACTCGCACTCTGAAATGCTAAGGCCCAGGTATTTTAGGATATTAACAGTGAATTTCCATTTCAGTCATTTATATTATTTCACTTGTCCATGAATTTAGCTGTTCATTTGTTCTGTGGCTTTAGAAACCCCCTGACACCCACTAATGGTTTGTGTGTCACCCAGTACAGCACAATCAATATCTCCTCAGACAGATTGCCTGAAAATGCGTGCTCTTACCTTTGATGGGTGGCTTTTACCTCCTGTGTGGCAGTTCTGAGAAACGCGAGACCATGCAGCCCATTGTCTCTCTGTTTCTTTCTCCAGCTCCAGCAGCAACAGTCTCGACTAATGAAAATCAACCATGACCTGCGCCATAAAATCTCTGTGGTAGAAGCTCAAGGGAAAGCTCTCATTGAACAGAAGGTTGAGCTGGAGGCCAGTGCTCAGGCTCGGGGACAGGAAGTTGCTGCTCTTCGACAGGAAGCGGCACGCTTAAGGGAACGGCTTCAAGGAGAGCTGCCTGCTCAGAACCCGGACGAGCCCCCACCTCAGCCTCCTTCACCCGCAGAGGTAACAGCACAGGGAAAACTGAGCATAACTTTTTCTTTTCACGTTTTAGTTTTTTGTACAGATAACATTGCTTACTTTAATGTGGACCTATTACACAAGCTCTATATTTCTTAATTTTTGGACTCTCTGTATGTTATATAGTTAAATAATCCTTCTCTATCTTATGCTGGGCCTTGGTGAAGCCCTTCAGGTCATTCTCTGTGTGAAACAAGATGTTTTTGCTAAATTCCCCCAAATTCTTCTTCACTGCCCTTTGCAAACAAAACACAGAAGTTTTGTACTAGCAAGTAGGTGGGGCCAATGTGAGATGACCATATTAGGAATATCCACTGTCATAATGTCATACAGAGCCAAACACAGAAAAAATACTTTAGTTAGGGTAGTCTGAAGCCTGAGGTATTGGAATATTTGTACATACATTGGAACAGAAAATGATGGTGAAAAATAATAAAAGAAACATTATTGGAAGTTTCCCCCAGCTTCCATCTTTGTGTGAAGCTAACCTTTTAGTTTGATCTTCTCTTGACTTGTTGTGAGAAATGAGCAAACAAATTAGCATGTTATGCAAATCGTTTGCATTGTATAACAGATTTGATCATTTTCACATGCAGTTGTTCAAACCACCATCTTTTATTTGAACTGTAGATTGTGCACCACAAATCCTCGGAGCAACTCAATAGTTTATTTATATGTCTCACAAACTGTCTTTTGCCTCACCAGTGTGGTAAAATTGCTACAGTGTTGGTGGGGGCTGAGGGCTCCTCAGAGCTGACACCCGGGGGGGTTGATGGTGTATCGTGGCCTCTGTGTGGTTCCCTCAGCCCAGAGACACACGAGGATGCTGAGGACGATGCAGTGTTGCTTTGGGTAATGCAAATGTGCTGATTGGAACTAGAGTGATGTGATTGTCCTGACTCTAACTCCAAACCTGCACTCCTCCCCATGGAACATTAGCCTTGTGGGTATAAACAAAGGAAGATAGTAGACTAACATTTCTGTGACATGTGGACTGTGCTGAAACAACTCTGCATGGGTGTCAGAAAGCTAACAGAGTATCAGTAGGATTTCCTCTCCACAGCTAAGTGACTTTCTGGACAAGTGCACTCATGACCCCTCTAAATATAGAATACTGCAAGAGCCCAGCCTTCAACGACACTTGAATCTGTCCTTTCATGCACCCTGAGATTGAAACACAGACAGCAGGAAAAGCTACAATTAAGTGTTTCTTTTTTATTTCTCTGCTGTAATAGTGGTAAGAAAGAATAAAAAAACAAGAGTACTACAATGTTTTTTTTTTTAAATGTAGCTACATTTAAGACTTTTATATTAACTACAATTGATGTTATGTTTCGAAACACATTAAAACACATTCAGAAAAATTTCATAAATGATAAATGAATGACAGCTCTAACTAGCCAGTTAGTGCAGCTAATGACATGAAAGCTCATGGTTGAGGTTTTTTTAGCCGCTCAACAGTATTCACCACACTGATGGAAACATCTGACGTGCTAAACAAAGGTGGAGACATGCCGATAAATCTGTTCTCACGGTGACACTGAACCTGGACTGAATCTGAGCCAAATAAACACACTAGACGGCTGCGGTGGAAGATGTACATGCACCATTGTCTTTACTACTGTGTGCTCTCAGTGAGTCAAACAGGTCTGTGTGTTCTGGCTCTTTGATCCCTGATAAATGAGAAAATAAGCCACAGACCACAGCTGACTCACATCTGGTCCTTTTCACTTCATCAGCCTCCAAAACGACTGTTTTATGTCCGAGATCAGCCTTCAGGAGGTGGCCCAACTCTATTGAGATGCCTATCTGTTCACCTTGGTGTACAATCAGTGGTTACAAGTTATCCAAGTTATGCAAACATTTCCTGCTGTTGCTGCTTGACATTAACCAGCAAGATGCAAAGTTTGACGAAACATGTGATTCCATTTGGACTTTGAGATTGTGTACAGAATCCTGAAAAGCGTGAGAATTTTAGACATTTTAGAGTAGAATTTTGCATGAGTGCCTCGTGTCCGCAGCATGTGTTTCAGGTGTTTTCCTTTAACACTCAAGTGAATTTCTCTTTGCTGAGTTAAAAAAGCTAACAGCATTTTAGCTCACAGACTGGGGTGAAGTCTGAACTAAACCAATGCATTGGAACAAAAAGGCCCTGTGTCTGACTTGTAGTTAAACATTTGCCACCAGGAGGCGATGTGCGATGAAGATATGCCTGCTGTGTTCCAATATTTCACTAAGGTATCCTTACTCCCCGCCCCTGCCTCTTCCCTTCTGTTCTCTGGTTTAGTTTACTCTGTGTAATGTATTTTTCTCTCGGCAGGAGGCGCTGTGTGAGGAGGAGTCAGGGGGCCTGGATCCAAAGGACCCCAACAGGCCCAGATTCACTCTGCAGGAGCTGAGGGATGTCCTGCATGAGCGGAATGAGCTAAAGGCCAAAGTGTTCCTGCTGCAGGAGGAGCTGGCCTACTATAAAAGGTACATATAGGTGTTAAACATGTTAATATTGACAATTACCCACCTCCTGTGGAGAGAGATATTTATGAGCTGCACAAAACTGTGTTTATCGTGTGCTTAAAGCATCAACAGGATTTAGAAGTTTAGTTTTCTCAGTCAGACCACACAGGGCCAGCTTCTTGCTGAGTGCTTTAAGTTGCTGTTTCCTCATTAATATATGTTAAAATTGCACTTATTTGTAGTTGTTTTCAGTTTAATTATTATATTCTTTCATGTTTATGCTCTGTTACTTAGCACAGTTATATTTTAGCCTCGTGTTTCTTGTACTGTTATCTCTGCTTTTACTTCAACTTTCAGACTTTTGTTTATGTGCTTGTGAAGCCTTTTCGGCCGTAAGATTATTATGATACTTTGGCAAATTATGTTATTGGTGTCCACCTATATCATAAGTATGGGTGGAGGGACTGAGTAAAGAAATATTCAGTCCCTCCACAAGGGATAGACATTTACTATGACTTGTTGTGGGATGATGAAGAGAAAAAAAGACATGCATGAAGAAGCCATAAAGAAACCATATGCATTTCCCAATTAAGATGTATTGCTTGATGTATTCTTAGTTTTAGACATTGTTTAATATTTTTCTTGGAGGGTTGCTCACAACCAACACAAGTTGCCACAGAGCTTTAAAATCTGACTAACAACCCATTTAAATTCTCTAAAGCATATTTTTTGTTCCCTTTTTTCCGCACATCTTTTGGTCATCCCTCTGCCAGCACATTAAGTTAAAAATGTATTTACTCCAAAAAAATCCCACTTTTTACATCTAATTCTTTTTGTCCATCTGTGAAAAAGCCTGATATGTTGTGCTTCATAGACAAAGTAATCCTGATCTCTGTAATTCTGGTTGTCTCTGTGTTTGTAGTGATGAGGCAGACGAGGAGATTGGAACTCCATCTTCTTCTCCCTCCCCTGAACTAAGGACTCGCTCCCGCTCTTCTGCCCAGCCAGAATCGGGAATCAAACGCCTGTATGTGGAGCTCACACTCACACAAATACTCTCACTCATGTAACATCTGCTAATGAAAACACTTGCCTGTGAAAACCTTGCTTCCTGTGATTAATGGGAACTTTGCATGCTGTGAGTAGCGGTTGATTATTTGGTCTCTACATGCTCAGTCATTTGCATATTACATGCTTGTTCTTGTCTCTTCAGCAGCAGTGCAAGACGCTGTTTCAGGCTGGCAGCTTTAGCTTTAGACTTCGCTTCCCTCGTGTGATACCATATACTATATATACTTTACTTTACAGAGGTAGCTGGGCTACTAACAAGTAAACATACATTTATCCTGTGTTTGTCAGCCATGTACAAACTGGAGTCTGTGGTTGTTTCCAATTAGCTGTCACATTGTGACAAGGACTCAAGACTAAAAGCAGCTCCAAGTATTCTAATTGTAGGACACTTTACTATTTTATTAACGTAATATTTAATTGAATGTCTTTTTTTTAGTGTTGAGAATTTTTTAATGAAATTGTTTACCTGTTAATCTGTGTCTCTGTATAGCTCTCTGATACAGAGTACATATCATTCCTGTAAGTCCTGTGACTGTATGAGGGTAAATATTTTCATGAATGTAAAACTAAAAGTATTCAAAATATAAAACAATTGTTTTCCAAAAAAAATAAACAGACATTAGAAGATTAGGGTGATATCAATAAATGGTCATTTTTACAATATTTTTTAGTATTTAAAAACATGTTCTTTGTATTTTACCATGCATTACATTATTTATACGAGGTGGCTGTGCCTCAGGAGGAAGAAATGATTCAATCCCAGGCTGCTCCAGTGTGTGTGGCAGACTATTACAAGCTTTCTGGTTAAGTTTTTTTAAATTAATTCTATGGCAGCTCTGTCAGTGTGCACAGTAGCAAGTGTAAGTACAAGATTTGGGACATTAATTAAATGTATCAGGAGGTGTCGCTATACCAATATGGTGGCAACATTAGCAGCAGTTTGCATGTTTATACAGTTTATCTGTGCAAACTAAGTTGCATTCACTGTGTTTTGGTTTTTAACATGCTGTGAGTTGTTCTTGGATTTTGTTGTATTTTTAAATTCAATATCATAATTTTATTTTCCTCTCTGGTTTAAAATAAACTCAGCTTGACATCTTTTGAGCTTTAATGAGGTTTGGTTCAGACAGAGGTCAACGGTTGATGTGGTCCTTGTCCTCCCCCATCCCCTATGTATGTGTGTTTTCGTGTCTTTACCTCTGTGTAACAGGATCTTCACCGCTATAATGCCGATGGTAGCGGCTGGTTTGATCCCAGATGACCCCACTTTACAGCCAATCAGACGCCTCATGTCACTTGTATGACTCTATATTTGGTTGGCTTTGCAATCCATCACTGTCTCAGCTAACAGGCTTCACCCCCTTTGCATGTCCACGGGGTTGCTTTCTTTTCGCACCTTTGTAGTATTCTGATTGGCTGATTGTGGGGCTGTCTTATTGTGTTCGTCGAATGAGACGACCAAGGATCGTGCAAAAAATAAATCAGCCAGTCAGAATAGTGTGTAGTCTAATGTCTCAACTTTTGCCCTCACTGACCATCCTGACTGACCATGCGCACTAAAAATGATTGTGTGGAATTTACAATATAAATTGATCTAAAGTGCTTTTAGATCATAGCTAGGGATTAATTTAATTTTTAATGCTTTAATATTTTATCATCTGCCCGGATCAATTTACAGAAAATGACGAAATAATTTCTGCTACAATTTATGAATTTTTACAATAGTGTATTAGGGCAGGTGAAGAGGAAAAAGGGGCTGGGTAAGAGGGGGTAAAATGACAGAGAACTTTAGAGATGAAAGTAATAGGTTCATGAGGGAAAAATCGCTGAAAAATAGTGTCTGTGTTTTGTAGTGATGAATGCAGCACATCACCTCACTTGACAAGGTTAAATTGGAAAGAAAATTACATATTGGAATTAAGGGGACGTTTAAATGAGCAGAAATTTACTTCAATTCCTATATAGTTATTTCACCTTAAGTGGTTTGTAGAGTTTTGTGTTAATTTGAATCAGGGTTACAACAGAACTTGACATATGACAAAAGGAAAACAATCCTGTTGACATTAGAAGTGTTCAGATTAAGAGAAACCAGTTTTAAGTGTCAGGAGCAGATATCCAAACAAAACGACTGGTGTAACATAGAGGCATTTGTTTACACTAATTTTACAGGAGGTGTCGTAATTAAAAACTAAAATAATTCACTTGTGATGCATTCTGTTAAATTTGCCATTACTCTAACACTGCTTTACATGTAGCTCATACTCAGTGTTAGCCCTACACATGGAGTTGTAACCCACCGCCTGTTTCTTCTCTCCGTTCTCTCGTCTCAGGTTTAGTTTCTTCTCACGTGACAAGCAGCGGAGCTCGCAGCGCAGTGCACATTTCGATGTCGGCTTCGGCTCGTGGGCAGGCAAAGACGACGTGTACACCGAACAAGCCCAGGAGGCGTTGCAGCACATGTAGACACCGTATGGGACTTAAAACTCTTAACACTCCCATCATTCAACTGCACACCAAACCAACACTAGCAACTCACACTGCAGCTGAAATGCCATGTACATGAGGTGAGAAGATGGCAAGAAACAAGAAGAATCTAATGTCCTTGGAAAAAATACTGTGTATACTTCAAATTCTGCCATTTAAAAAAAAAAAAAAAAATCCCTGAAAGTGTTTTACAGGATTGACGTGCAGGCGAGAGGGTAAACTCAGGTTGACTGTGGAAAGTGGAATTTTTTGGCAGGTGGTAAATGATAAGGAGCCGGAGGTCCGGAGTAAACAAGGGGGGAAATGACTGCACACCTGAGTGTCACTAGTTTTTTTAATGAGAGCAACATTTTAATATCCCATTTAGTTATTTCAAATTTCTGTCAAGTAGGCAGCTAATCAGTCCATCACCAGCGTTTTGCAAGTTGAGTATGCAGCTCTATGAAATCTAATTGAGGCCTCTGTTTAAATGTTGCATGCAGTCACAATTTAAAGCTGTGTGAAGGTGTGAAGATATTTTGTTCTCATATTTAATGCAGCAGTTTCTGTGACTAAAAAGAATGAATGCATAAACACTTGGGTATGAGAATTTAAAGTACTCGTGTAAAGTGAAAGTTAGATTTTGGCCATCATAATCCCAATTTGTCTTTGCATTTTAACCCATTCATAATAGTTTTTACTATCCTATTACAGGATGGTTTAAGCATTTTAGCATTTCATGACATCTCCTATAATGTTGGCTACATGTTGTATGTAGCCAAATAAGCAACATTGTGGCTTTAATGTTGAATTAGTGAGTCATTAATTCACATATTTGTACTTTTTAAGTCAATGTTTGCAATATTCCATCATTTCATGGTAATATAAAAGCTTTGACATGGTGAATTAGTTCATTATAAAACTTTTCCAGTTTTATTTAAGTCAACTACTACTGATGAATTATTTTACATTTTTTACTCACTCATCATGGTTTAGTATAAATTTAACACCTGACTTAATAATTTCTTGTTTTTATGATCTGAAAACCGTAAATGAATGTAATGCATTTGACTAAACAAATTACAAATTAAATTGTAAGATTTAGCAAGCCCGTTTTATTTATTAGATCTTTATAATACTAGTGATCTTTTTATAGATTAAAAGTTGTAAATCATAGCTTGAGCTTTTTGTTCATTGCTGCAATTTTTTATTTTCTTTTAGTCAATCTAATTCTAATTTATTAACTTAATAATGATGTATTGTCTCATAATTTTGACATAGTAAGCTCTTCACCCACTATAGTTTTGACTTAGTATCTCTTTATTTTGTTCGAGAAATTTGTATATATTTATGTTTGTGATGCTTTTTTCTTTTTATGTGCCCCTTTTCTCTAACAATTAACACAGATTTCTCTTTTGTGAAACACAGAATAGCTGTGCCATGGGAATTCCTCTAATATTTTACATACAAACTTACATTTGTCATAAAGTCTGATTTCATGCTTTCAGTGACAAACGTGACGCTCCACACTGTGCTCATGCAAACCTGCAGTTTTGTAACACCAGCCAAACCATAGCAGGCAATAATAAATTACATCTATATGATTCTGTTTAATTTCTATAATCAAACATAGGCCCGAAGAGACAGTGTAATATTGTATTTGAATCACTTATAACAAAAACATACAGCAGCTTTCACTTCAAATAAAAGCAAAATAAATTAAAATGTATTTTAATTAATACATATTATGTCATCAGTAAGAGCCTAAATCTTACATTACATTTGCACTTTTTCCCTAGATAAAATATTCATATTCAGCATAAGCAGCAATAATAACCCCGAATATCATCACACATGTGCAAAATAGAAGTCAGTGCGTTTGTGTTTATATGCATCATTTATACAAGGCCTCAAATTTAAACATGAATCAAGGCTCTGTTTAGAAACAGTGTAAGTCATGAAGGATTAATTATTTCTCAGATTGTGCATGGTTTAAAATAATGGTAATTAAGCTGAAGAGTGTGTTTACATTTATTTTTAAAAAAGACTATTTTGCGGATGGTGCTTGTGCTTTAACAGCTGATGCCTTCATGGAAACGTTAACAGTAGTGGCACTTTATCTTCATTTATACTCACCTAGGAAGGTGGAATAAATGAATGGCAAATGAAAAGATTGAGAAATGAGGCTAAAGACGTGTGTCAAAGCAGCTTCCCCCCTTTTATTAAATCACAGATATGTTAAAGAGAAACTATATTTTACATGTTATTTGGAAGTCAAAGGGATCTGCTCAATTTATTCATGAAGGAATTAAACAGTGAAATATTTTAAGGGAAATGAACTGCTACCCGAGTGCTTACTCCAATCTTCATTTTTTTCCTTTGAGTCTCCTATGAAGCCCATTAAAGTGGAGATTTAAGAGATATATTGAATGGATCAGTGCTTTATGAAATTCAAACATGTCACACCAGTAATAAAAATCTGTAATATTTGACATTTTTGCACGTGTTTTTTTTTGTTGTTGTTTTTCCTAACTTGCATAACAGATCGCAGTCACGTTCAAGTGTTTGATTTGTTCATAATTGTAAAAGGAAATGGGCAAGGGAACATACATTTGTAAACAAAGAACATCCAGTGTGGTAAAATAACTGGTGTGGGGGAAAAGTTTAACTACATTAATTTTCCTCTGTCTCAATTTAAACATAAGGCACAAAGCAGTGTATTTGGTTGAAATTCCATTGTACAGAATATATCACCTTTTGCACTTATGTAACAATTTAGAAATCAGGTCTATATGAAGAAGACTAAATATGAAACATAACAGAAAGCACAGCAGTAGTCGTCCAATTCACCAAAAAAAGGATGATTTTATTTATTTATTTAAGATGCTGGGTTAGTGTGGAGAGTTGTGACAAGAAGAAATATGATTTATCTCAATTAGATGATGATAGCATGGTGGTACAGGGGTTAATACCGTCGCCTCACAGTGAGAAAGTCCTGGTCTCGTTTTGATTCCAACCTGGGGTTTTGCTGTGTGGAATTTGTGATTCTAAATTGACCTTGGCAACCTGTCAAGGGTGTACTATAACTCTCGCCCTGTGACACCTGAGATAGGATCCAGCCCCAACCCTAAATGGACAGATGGCGTGGTGCAGAGTGCCCTCTGGTGAACAAACTATACAACAACCCTCATGGTAGAAAAGAGTTCTTCCCATCTTTTTTTTTTGAATTCTCATTTATTCAAAACAGTTTTAAGCATTAACGTACTTCTTTCTTTTAATGGAAGAACAAATCAGATGCCCAAGACGTTTAATTTGCATATTACATCTTTATTAAACAATGCCTAAAACCCCAGCATCAAGATTTAATCAGCGCTACAACAGCAAAGCTCTATCATGCCCTAAAAAACAGCCAACAGGTTTGTTTTGCCCCTCAACTATTATTGCATTAGACACATAGACAAGGGAATAATCCAGAGTGGAATATCTCTGTCAAGAAAGGCTCATATGAAAACATTTCATACACAATGCTACTGGTAGAGGGAGTAGAGGAAGGTGTATCCTTATGTATTAAACACAGTGCATCACTTAAGATGTACTTCGTCGGATACACGTGACTGGGCTATTTATTATTAACACTGGGTTGTTTTTGTTTTTTCCTTTTGCATTTAAATAATATTAACAAGAACAGAAATCCAAACATTAAATATACTGAATATTTTAAGAATAACTTGGAGAGCTGGATTTGTTGTTGTCTTTTGGAAATCTCCATAACCTCGACAGCTGTACAGACAATAAGAACGTAGAGAAATTGGTGCAAAAGGTACAATATACTGTTTAGCTGGGTCATTTTTAAACAAAGCTGCTACAATCAGGTAAGAAATTAAAAAAATAAAATAAAAGGCTTAAAGAAATAGTTCAACATTTTAGGAAATTGTGTTTCATTTGGATTTTTGCTGAGAAAAATCAATACAAGTCATATCTGTACAGTTAACATGAATTTGTCAGGAACTGCTTAGTTTAGCATAGCAGAAAGGCTGGAAACAAGGGAAACAGTAGCCTGGCTATAAAAATAAATTTTAAAAAAATATACCACAAAGATATTTTAGAGTGTAATTTTGGGGAAATGAGCAAACAAAACAAAACAAAAAAATCACAATAACTATGAAACAGAAAAGAAACAACATGTACCTAGTTAGTTAGTTACAGCTAAGTAGAGATTTTATAAGAGAAATATGGCACCATGCCAAACACCCAAAAACAAAACAAGATAGCAGACTTGATTCTAGAAGAACTTTTAGTTTGTTTTGTGCAAGTTTTAAGCTTCAGTAATGTGTACAGGACACAGGACAACTTACAAGGGGAATGAATTCATCCTTCTAAAAGCTAGGAGGCTAAAATTGCTAGTCAAGCTTGGCTGTGGTGCCTGTCTCTATAATGGATTTCATGGTTTCATGAGTACAAGCTACCTCATATATCACACGTTAATGTATTTAAATAGTTTATGAGTTTATTAGGCTTGGTAAAATTGGTGAAGAAAAGTAATGAATAATTTTTTTTTAATGTCTTAAAAAAAAAAAAAAAAGAGCTAGCTAAGCTTAGCCACTCACTGAATTGAATTAAATGAGCTTTAGTCTAAATTAAATGACAGCATTTCAGTTTATTTAATTCATGATTAACTTGTTACGGTTGAAAAAGCTGAATTAGACCACATGTTATTTAGGTACAAATGTTTGCAAGGTTGAGTCAACACAATATATAACATGCCAGTCTGTGGGCTTGACCTTTGGAAGCAGCCACAGGTCATACATGGTTTCTCTCACTTTCAGTCTTTGCATGAAACTAGGCTAGTCTTCTTGAACTCTCAACTAGACAATAAGTAAGAGCTAGGGTGACCAGATGCCCTCTGCATGTGGGACTGCACTGCAATTTCATTCCTTGTCCTCCTGTCCCACATCTTGAGACAATGCCCCACATTTTGACTGGTTCACACTTTTCTAAAGTATGGCTTTGATCAAGCACACGTTTATTATAGTCAACTGAAGCTTAGCCCATCAGTTCAAGTTACCAAAACATAACAAGCTTTGCAGCAGTATATTTTGAGTAATTGACATGTCTTTTTTTAAATTTATTTTTCAGTTTCACACAGGAGAAAATATGGTGTGAGGTGGCACAGTATGCATTTGTGTATCCCAACTGTCTTAAATTTGCGCTAGTAAGAAGGGCAGCTTCCGTTTCCTTTTATTCTTCTTGTATTTACAAGAGAGCAAGAAAGCCAGAAAAGTTGCTTTCAGATATCTTGGACTGCCTCCCTGCATTATCCTGTCCTACTTTGTCCCACATAAACACTGTTTGTCACACTTTTTTTTCTGAGATCTGGTAACACTGTGTCTTTAAACACAGGCCCTGATGGATCCCCCCGACTAAAACCATAATTAAAACTACACAAAATAAAAATAAATGAAAACCAAATAAAGTATAAGTCTGAACTACTACTACAAACGATGGGTAAGCAGATCATGTGTACACCATTTTAAAACCACTGCATCAGTGCGATGAAAAGCATCAGTGGCAGCTTGAGTACGTTTAAACTCATCCAACTGGAACTGAACTCTATCATCATTTTCACACACTTGCAGAATAACCCACAACAAACAACGAACTATGCTGTTAATTAACTACTTGTATTTGTACCACAGAGTTCTGTTGTTACTGATAAACTGCTCAAGAACATAAGTGCGTCAGACTGTGGGACTGGGTGACATGTTTGTTCATTACCATAAACACAAATGCATGATCTAATCCTGTGCTGTCCTCACTAGAACACCAAATGTGGATTAAGCTGCCAATTAACACTGTGTGTAACCAAGCCTGATTGTGTTTCTGTTGTTTAACTTGTTGAGCTTTACCCATTTATAACACACTACACTGTTAGGAAGGGGTCAGCTGTTATCGAGTTGGCTTTTTGTTGTCCACTGATTTGTATAAGCACTGTTCATTATGGATATATATGCAACAACAGCAAATCTGTTGGCAATTGAGCTAATAAATTTGGAACATCTAAGAAGAAAAGCCATGCAGTTGTTGTGAGACTGTTTTATATGTGTATGTAAATAGAAACTAATGGAGTTCACAGTCAAAAACTGCTTGTGTGTATTTTTTAAAATACATTCATTTTCCCATTTTACTGTGGGTTCAATAAGACTATGATGTCTGTATGTTGAAACAGGAATCTACTGATACTGGAACTGAATCACAGTTTATATTTACCAAAAATCTTGAAGATTTGGCACATAAACAAACTCTTTCATTGGTACCTGTACTGCACCTTGTTCATTACAAGAGCACACACCCTTCTGGCTGGTTTTCAACTTTAGTTTCACCAGTAAAGCAAATTTAAACTATTCTCCATCCAGATGTGTGTTTAAGCGATCATTCAGAAGCAAATACTCTAATAATGCTAACAGTGGTGTTATATTACAGTAATAAGCAGATTTGACCTCCCCTGGCCCCTGGGCTCTTCAAACCATGACACAACTTCTCTATAATTGACAGTAATGACAGATTTGATAGTCCAAAAATTCAAAATGATATTTCAGCTAGGAGTTTAATTTTAAGGCAACGGGTGTAATCTGTCTGATAAAACCTTTATGAATAAAACTGAGAATTTGCATTTTAGCCTAACCATCAACATTTTCTCTCCCCTCTTAAATTAATGCAACTGCAAGTATAATGCATTGGATTTAAGCTCAGGTGTCCGCTCTCAAAAAAGGTGATCAGATTGACATTTTGCATAGACAGGAGAGTTTGATCAATCTTCCCATTAAGTCTCAGCAAAAACTGAAAACAAAATACAACATAATTCCCAAAATGTCACAGTATTTCTTTTGAAACAATATTTGGATTTGTAACAGCAAGCAAATAAATATATTTACAAAGTGCAGCACCACAGACAGTGTCGTCATCAGTGGGAGAAGTTATAATTAAGTGAAACTAAACAGATGAGATAATCGTGTGTGCCAATTGAGGTTAGAGAGAGACACCGAAACTATTACTTGCATGAGCGAATCATCTCTTCGAGTCACACAGAATATTCTGTAGGTTTTCCCAGATACTTTTCGTTTTAATTTTTAAAATTTACCACATACTAACTCTTTGTATATGGCATGTTTAATATTATAAAATACAATCTATGCTAAAAAATAAACATTCATAACAGTAATTTCCATATTCTAATGTAATCTTTTCCATGATCAACACAAAGTATTTCATCCAGTGTCAAAACATGTGATCTTTTTTGGTAACCAAAACCCTGAAACGCCAAATAAACCGTGAACGTGATAAACTATTCTACCCCACTGAACAATGAGTGTGAGGTCCGATTGCTGAAAATAGATGCCCCTTGAATAGAATACATATCTAAAAAGAGTTTGTAATTTGCATCTCATAGTTTCTGCTGATTCAAAAAGGGGAGCAAATACAAGTATTGCCAAGTATCTACGCACTAATTAAAAAAGCTGTATAAAAATGCAGAGCATCAACTACTACCTGCATGCTGTAGAAGCACTACTCTATAGGTAATACAAAATGTACAAAACAAATGTGCTGCAAAACAAAAGAATGTTTCTGAAACACGCATAAATAAAAAGTACAGATAACATCTGACAAGGCAGATGGACCTTAGTTGAAATGTGATATGAACCCAATCAGCCCCCATGACCTGGACCCATAAATGTCTACTAAACCCTCACACACCCCAGCTTCCTCATTATTGAAACAAACAAAAAAAATAGTACACATTCTGTTTCTAAGGCCTTTTGTACACTAGCTAATGAAAAAACAAGTCTTACTGTACGTTTCCCTTTACTTTTTCTCTGGACCTCTTAATCAATATTTAAGCCAGGGGTGAGCAGCGATGGAAGCTTTGCTGCGGTCTCCATAGTCATAAAGCAGCTCCTCGCCATCGTCAATATTTCGAGAGGCGATGAGAATGAGGTGAGGGACACCGTTGATGTCGTGGAGTTTGGTTTGGCAGTTCCCATTTTTACTGTGATTTATCAACCTACCCATTCGACCAGTCTCTTTTGTAGCATCCACACTGTTGGCAGAAACACATACATTTACATTGGTGTTCGTATTAGAGGTTGTTTAATATACATGGTAAATGGCCTGTATTTATATAGCGCTTTACTAGTCCCTAAGGACTCCAAAGCGCTTTACATATCCAGTCATCCACCCATTCACACACACATTCACGGCAAGCTACATTGTAGCCACAGCTGCCCTGGGGCGCACTGACAGAGGCGAGGCTGCCGGACACTGGTGCCACCGGGCCCTCTGACCACCACCAGTAGGCAACGGGTGAAGTGTCTTGCCCAAGGACACAACGACCGAGACTGTCCAAGCCGGGGCTCGAACCGGCAACCTTCCGATTACAAGGCGAACTCCCAACTCTTGAGCCACAATCGTCCCACATACACAATATGTTTGCAAGACAGCATTTACATTTTCACATTAAATACTGAATTGTTTTCAGTGACCATATTAGCTGCTATGCTAATGTTTCATTTTCATTAAAAGAATAAAACAAAAAAATTGAAATTAATAATTTGTCCTATCAAACTGGTGGCTTTGGTTTCATAACTTAATATAACACAAATTCCAAAATGTCCAATGAGTGTTCATAGAATCCCAGAGAAGTCTTTTCTTCCTACCAGTATGTTTTGCAGAGGTACTGGAAGTAGTACATGTAGCAGCCGGTTGCTGGATTTTGAGCATATTCGGCTTCTCTCTTTTTAGCATCGGTGATCTGTAGCAGGTCTCCGTGGTATTCCACCACATAATCGCCTTTCTGGAAACACCGAGTGGCAAACACCGCTCTCCCTTTTCCTTCTATGTATTGCACCTACAAAAACAGTACAAGAGGCTTTCTGTGATGACACAGCTTGGCAAAGTAAAGGTTCTTCAGTAAACATATGAACAATGTACAATTTGAATTTGGTCACTCTGAGCCTTTTTGCGGGCTTCATATTCAAATTAATTCTTAAAATAAGACATTTTTGTATGAGAACATGACTGAGTAAAATGTAAGGATTTTTTAAAGGTCTACAGTAAATCCTCATTTACAATGACAATAAGATTTTTCCTTCAGATGAAGAAAGAAGAAACAAAGAAAATTCAACGTACCTCCATTCCTTCCTCTATTCCACTTGTAATGAGATCGTCTATGAGCTTCTTTTCTTCGCACTGGTAACAAAATGGAACATGAAACAGGCCAGACCAGATTTCTCTTCATACACAGAGTCATGCAGCGGGGGTAATAGTTATTTAACCCCAGATCTCTCGCAGTGCTTGCGAACAAGGGTTTCTCTATCAAGTGCCAACTCATCTTTTGCTTGGGGATCAAATACTTTCATTCCATAACAAATCAATGGAAATCAATTTTTTTTTAAATGTTTTTGATAAATATTAAGTCTCTCTCCATTAAAACAAAACCACCATAAAAATTAGAAACTGTTCATTTTGTAGGTGAGCAAACTTATAATTTAAGCAGGGCTCAGATAACTATTACCCCCACGGTACATCCACATTATTAATAAAAAGTATATTTCCCTCAAACACAGTCAGAGCACCACACAAGTGCAAACATAAAGACAATGTTTTTGGCAATACTAAACATGCTATGAGAGTATATGTTAGGACAAAGCTTTTGTCATGAGCATTCTTAAAGATACAGCTAAGGTCAAAACTCCACCTTTGAACTTTATCTACTCTTAGAAAATCTGCACTTGTGGAAACTGTCCACCAGAATTTTCCATTCGAGAAAATTTTTACTTAGCAGTGACACTTTCATCAGTCTGAGAACCAATCAGTTAAGGTCTTCTGACTCCAACTTCCTGTTCTGCTTGACAGTTATTGTTCACAAATTTTGATCAACCGAAAAAACAAGAACTAACAAACACACACAAAAAGGCTATATCATCATAATGTATCCAGCCATAGCCTACAAATACAGGTACACTATAAACTAAAAGCAGATTCTAGTATGTTGCATCTTACCTACAGGTACTAAACACTCATATTCAGATATGCTTTTGTAGAGAATATCTTCTAATGGTGATTTGTATACATTTAAAAACATTTTTATATCAGCTATTTTCAGCCCTTACTCTGATATTCAGTGACACCACAAACAATTCAGACCTGCTCTTGTGTCAAAGTGTGGAGTGGGGGTGGGAGTTGCACATAATTGTCACAAAGACAAAACAGGTTTTGGCTGAGGGCAAACACTTTAATAAGACCCATACTTTTCCCACTTCTCCAAATAAAACCACTTCAATATCGAATAATATGAACACCTATGCCTAACTACCTATAACATATGTTGTAGTACATTATGAAATAGACTTTTTTCTTACCTTGAGCTCCGTTTTACTTTTTCTTGAACTTCGTCTTACTGGATAGAAGTCAGTAACTTTCCGGTTTTGGGAATTTTCCCCTCCTGCCCTATAGTAAATAAACACATTGCAACATCAACAACTATTATACCCATTCAACCTAATGATAGGCTATTACAGCACTGCACCATTTATTACCAAGAGGCATTTGAACTCCTTCATGGATAGGTGCCATATTCATTCAGGCCAAAAAGGGAAAAAAGTTTTCTTTGGATTTAGAGGACCAAGGATCAAACTACTGACCTTCCAACTGAAAAGCCTTCCCCTAACCACATTTAGACACTCGGTGGTGATGGTTTAACTTGTTATTATATAATATAATATTATAGTATAATATTATACTATTAAACACTAGTCTATTAATCAAGATTAGCCAGAAGAAAGTCTGTTTAATCAAATTAAGCCCATCTAGCCAAACAGAAATTTGGCTGTCAGTGAAAAACTACAGTCAACAGACATTCAGTTTATTAATGGATCACTTGGCTTTTGAGATCAAATCTGACCTTGAGCCAACATTCTTCTAACTAAGGTTAGCCAAGTCCTTGTAGGCTCTTCAACTGTAATGTCTAGGATTTTCTGTAGCAAAATTTCCCTTGAGTGGATAAGACTGGCTCGTTCATCCAAGCTACCAGGGCTGATTTAGTAATTTAACTGTCAATTTTTACATTTCTTCATCAACCAACATTACCAGACTAAAACTTACCACATATATTCTAAGTAACTAAGTCACAGCTAGTTGGCTTACCACTAGTCAAGAAAGCACTGGAAGATTTAGACCAAATATTTTAAAAGTCTAACATTATGTCCAAGTTAGTCACCAAAAACACATATAATACATTATGCAAAAGAGTTCAGACTATAACTATATTCCTTATATAGTGTCCATGTGTGTAGCTCTTGTGTGTTAACGTGTTTACAAGAAAATGTAGTAATTAAGATATAAATTCACTTACAAAGGTGCTCCAAAACCTAATCAGACCACCTTATCCATACATGGTATCTGGGGTATGAACATGACATTTATACTATGTATGGTTCCTGTATACAAAAGGCAGCATGAGGGCACACTCTTCTGCATGTACCATGAGGAAAGGTCGTAAAAATGCACCAGTAATCAACACATACATTCTTCGAGTGGATTTCTTTCCTATGACCTTGACCCGGGCTCCCCTCCTCTGGAGGCCATGGAGAGCGCCGCCATTATTGGCATGTAGGGGAGTATGAGTTAAGCCATTGCTGAGGGGAAGGGAGAGTTCAGGATGAGAACAAAGGTAGGCTTCGGTGCAGTGGAGCTGCAGAGGTGATGGCTGTTCATCAGACCAGCAGGGTGAACACTGGCTGTAGCTGTTCTCCATCTCTGTGAAAGCTGCCTTTGGGTCTTTCGTTGGAGTGCTGATGGTATTCATTGTCTTTCCTGAGAGTGAATGGAGAGAAACATCATCCTTAAGATTCAGACAAATCTTGTGCTTCTAGTTTCTCTCACTGGAAATTCTTACATGATATATATATTAACAGGGATTCAGTTACTGTCCCATGGACTGTTCAACCAGCTCTCCTCTGCTAGCGATCAAACTGAAGAACTGGAGTAAACATACTCACCTTCTCCTGGCTTCTGGACATCATTCTGCAAGGACAAAACTGGAGAGCACTTTCCTTCCTGTGTCAACCTGATGGTGGGCTTTTCATCTTGAACTGATGATATGGAGTTGGTGCAGCTTAAGAGGGCGAATGAATGGCTGTTGCATACAGTGTCCTGTGAAAGGAGAGAAAGCTTGATCACTCTCTAGATAATTTGTTGATAAGATGTAGCTTGTTTTCTTCTGTAGGAATGAAGCTGAAATGATGCAATCAACAGGAAGGGATAAGATCAACAGCCACTTTTACTTTGTCACGGTGAAAACAGTCAGATTGGGGTGTGTTTTGTGGTAATTCTATTAAACTACTTCACTTGAAAATCTAGAGCTTGATTTGCATATTAAATGTAAATGAAATGTCTAAACACTAGAATACACACAGGAAAGACAATATTATAATCATTATAATAAAATATCAAGATGGGTGCCAAATGATAGATAGTTTTCTAAAAGAAATGTATTCATTTAATATTTAGAGAGAACTCTCATAGGTCTGACCCAAATCACAAACAGGTATTCGATTAACTTGGGATCTGAAGACTGTGAAACCCAAAAGATATGACCCACATGACTTTCATCCTAAATAAACCCTTCAGTGAACCTTGTACCCTCAGGACAGAAGCATTGTCATCCTGGAAATTAGCATTCTTATCAGCAGGGGCGGAGCGGGGGGGTGGCTTACGGGGCTTAAGCCCGGGTTGTTTTGTCAGAAGCCCGGGGTATTTTGGAGTGTAATTTTTTCATAGTTAGATGCCTGGCTGACAACTGTATAAAACAAAAAGTACACACAATATTCGAAGCACATAGTGCACACTGTGGGAATTTACGACTGTGCGTGAATCCCCCCCTGATATTGGTATGATCCGAGCTCAGGCACTAAGCGACTGAGCGAGGGGGCGGGGCAGCTGCTGCCCGTGAGTGCGCTGTTGGAGAGACGGAGCCAGCCATACTAAGGAGAGCTTAAGTTTGACCAGGTACCAAAGCAAATCATTCGTACCGTATAAATAATGTAAATATGACGGTGCATCACGAAAGATTGATATCAAACTGATCACTTGACCAATATTATTTTACTTGCTCTTCAAGTGAATCAACAAATGGCGAAATGAAAAGCCGAACAAATGCTATTTTTTTTTAGAGTCTTAGCTTACGTGTGTTTATTTCATATTCTCAGTTCTTACCCTCCCGACTAAATCAGTTTCAGTTATGTACTGAAACATAAGAATGGACATTAGAGGGTTCTTTCAAAGAAAAAACTCAGGTAAATGTTATTTTATATATTATGCTTTGTATGTTGTTCAGTATATTTCTATGCAAAACAAGAGGGATTTCAGTACACAGCAGGATATTCACATTTGTAACCAGATATTTACACTTTAGGGAGAAAACATAAAACATTTTTACTGTACAACATCAATTTAGAGTAAACTTTTGTTTTAGATAAATATTGAAATATCTTTTGAATTAGTTAAATTTCAGAATAAAGAGAGACAGAGCTATTTTTATCACTTTCATCAAATTTAGGAGTACATGTACACTAAATTTATTGTTAATTAATAAGAAAACTCCAGACGTTTCTGTTCTGAGCTGAAGAAGCTTCTGATAGGTTAGTAGAGTCCATGTGAGTAAATTGGTGGCACAGCTGTGGATGCATATAAGGCAAAACACAGAGCCTGTTTCTTTGACATGGGAAAATCAAGAGATATCAACCAAAACACCAGGAAAAGAACTGTGGAGCTCCATAAGTGTGGCTCAAGTTTGAATACAATTTGGTGCCATTTGCAATTAAGAAATACAGATAGTTTCTCTCTTTACTCTTAAAGTTAACAAATATGTTTTTATATTTATCAATCTAAAAAAATAAACATTTAGTCTGATTTGATGTTACAATTAAAAAAGTGTTTTTATCTGAAGAGTAAATATCTGGTTTCAACTGTATATTTGATGATTGTCAGCACAAAGAGGGAGAGAGAGGAGAACGAGGACAGAACAGATGAACAAGAGCAGGTGAGACACACATGTTAGTCAAATGGTTGTTTACCAGAAGTATCACCGTATCATAGGTCCTCATGTATCTCGTACCTAGTGTTTCTTTTTAGGTTTGTTATTTTTCAAATTCTGTATTTATTAAGTTCTGCAGGCTTGTTTGCACAACAAGGCTAAATAATTATATAAACTTTTCTCAATCTAAATAGTGGACTTTGGTAGAATTAAAAAATAAGTGTAGTGCAGGTCTATGATGGTTTTTAGTGCTACTATCATCTAGTTCTGATTCTGGTTCTGTCTTGGTTAAGTCCTCAGTAGTCCTGATTTTGAACTGTTGTAGTCCTGTTTTAATTCTGGATCAGTTCTGGGTCTGGTTGAACTGGGGTTTAGTCCTCGTGTCTTGATACAGCCCTGACCTTGTTCTGCTTTGCTGCTTAATTAAAAAACTAGTTTAAGGTGTCCTGCACATGTGATATATATTTTTCCCTATATGAAGTCATTCTTTTTTGAACAGAGCCTATTAATCTTTCAGTCATTTCTACACCCCCCCCCCAAAAAAAAAAAAAAAAAATCCCACATGCATACTACTCTTTGGGCTAAGCCCCGGGTGTTTCAAATGTCTGGCTCCGCCTCTGCTTATCAGGGCAGAATGTTTCAACATAGGACGAAGGTGATCACTCACAGTAACTTTGTGCTCATTTAGAGCAGGGGTCTCAAACTTAAATGAGCTGTGGGTCACTGCTGGTACTGTCATCTCATTCGAGGGCCACATTAGTGTTCAGAGTAGTACAAAAACAAACAAGAAAACACCCACAAATATTTCCGAAAATTTAGTGTTTTGTTAGTTTTTTTAAAAAAAAATTTGCAATATTGTATAACAAGACAAAACTGCAGAAGTCAACGCATTTTTTCATTACTCTTAACTGAAGCCTTTCATTGAACTACCAAATAAACAAATTGGTGCTCTCTTTCTGGTGAGACACTTGAGTGATCTTATCCTCTGTCGAGAAGAAGTGTAGCTAAACAAATCCATCATAAATGGCCCCAAAGCATGACACGCGCAGCGGATCGCCTCGTTGTAGAGGTAGGAGGTTCAGCTTTTCCTTTAATTTGTCACACACATTTATTTACATATGCGTGTAATTATTTTTCTATATTCATTGATTCCTTAATAGCTCTCCTCAATCTTATCATTTCATTCAGTACAAAACAGTCGCTACTTTCCACCAGTGTTGTGGGTGGGGCCTGGAAAAGGGGACCACGCTGGATCCACACCCACCTACACTCCCCAGTCAGCCCCTTTAAATCCAGAGTCAAGGCACAGATAGGCCTCCTGACTCATTATCTCCCGATCACATCCATTCAAACCAAACCACGGAACTGATTTTAATCTATAAACCCCGCTCAAAAATAGAAATACAAATGCACGTATTTCGATCTCTTCTAACATCAGAAAATGCTGCCGTGTCCTCGCCTGCCAGACACATGCATGTAGCTTTCAGTAGCCAAAACAAGCACTCCCCAACAAAACAGCACCTCTGTAGCGAGTCTAACGACACTAACTTACAGAAAAAAATGCTACCCAACTGGGCTACAAGTATTAACTAAACACATTTCCACCGACAAGCACCTTAGTCTCAAGAGTTATCCCACTTTAGCTAGCTCTCCGTATTTAACCACAGTTAGGCTCGACGGCGATGACCAAACAAGCAAACTTACCCCGTTCATGTCCGACTTGTTTTCGTTGCTCCTCGCTCGGCACTCTCCTCTCGATTAGAGAAAAACACGAACAGAAAATCCAGTAAAAGGCTAACCTCGCCCTGCTCCTACAAGGGAAAGATGTCCCTTCACGTCGGCCGCTTCCACGGTGACTGCGTGCCCTTCTGTTGCATTTAAACCTACAGCAGCTCAGCCAATACAGCCTCCACAGCTCCGCTCCGCCATCTTCCTGTCTGCTTGTAAATGAAGGAGAGGTGTGGAGGAGCTCCGGCGCCCCCTGCAGGTCCACAGCGACAGTACAATTATTGTGTGTTTTGTCTTTACGTTTTCTCTGGTTTTATTAGCCAAAATTTCGATACCTTTAGTGTCTGCCGCGCAAAACAAACCAACACTTCCAGGCTTCCATGTTGTCTTATTTTTTAAAATTAACTGGTATTTTAACGCAGTAAGCCTGTGTAGGTACTGTATTATCAACACTCAGAGGGCACCAGTGCAGACTGTAAGTTTGTAAATGGATTTGTGTTTCAATAGTGGCCTTCTACCCAGTTGAACACTCAAAGCACTTTCTACTGTAGGGTAATTTATCTATGCCTAATTGCTTTCTAACATTCACACATACACACACTCTGATGGTTGAGTACCTTGCCCAAGTATGGCTCAGTCTGGGGACTGGAGGCCTCTGCCCTTTTAATTGGTAGACTACCACTCTACCTTTTGAGCAAGTCTTCCATAAACAAAGCTAAAGCTATATTAAAGAGGACCTCTTAGTTAATTAATTAATAAGTTCTTGGTTATAAATTATGTCTGTTATTATTAATCTCTGGTTAACCCCCCCCCCCCCCCCCCCCCCCCTCATCTTTTGTCCCGTTTCCCTCCACTACACAATATAATGAACCTTAAGGCAACTGTTGTTGTGATTTGGTGGTATATAAAACTGAACTGAACTGAATTAGATTCAATATTCATAACACATATCATAACTGTTACAGTAGCAGATGGTCATACTAAACATGGGCAAAGTTTCAGATTCTCAGATCAGTATGTGTACAGCTATTGTAATCCAAAGACAGTTTTTCTTTTCAGATTTATTTTCTGTTCTTTAATTTTTATTATGCCAAATTATGATATCCATAATATGGTGAGTTCACTGTTGAGGCAAAGGAGCCACACCCACTTGCTTTTCAGAGCATCTGTTTGAGAGTGGGAGAAGAAAATTGGCTTAAAATTTAGAAAACTCAAATGTCCCGTTTATACCAGATAATGAACTGAGGTGTATCACAAAGGCCCAGTATAAGAAAAATACAGATTATTTGTAACTGTGAATCAAAGCAACAGTAGAGTCTAAGAGTAAAGCTATAGAGTTAGAAATAGGCAAGATTTAATTTCTGCTTCAAAATCTTTCATGTACAGCTTAGTACAAAGTACCAAAAGTAAATGTCAGTCATCATGTGCGCATATATCAATTAATAAGAAAAATAATAATAATAATAAAATGTACATTCACTGTACATTTTAATATCATTTATTTCTTTATTGAGTATCTGTGTTTACTAAAATCAGTTTAGGTCTACTTGCTAAACATTAAAAAAAATTACAGGACAAGGGGCAAAAGATTGAAATTAAAACTATGTGCTATTTCTTAGCTTAGCGGAAATCTCACTTAACTGTCACATTTTTAAAATACTCACACTTACAATTGCCTCTGTGCAAAGGGTTTTATAATACAATTCAGTACAATACATAAAGCCACTGTTTTTTCATAACTGAATAACACTACATGGCTTCTGTGTTGATATCTGTCATAAGGTATGTGGATACCAGTAGAGTGAAAAATCCCCAAAATATTGCCAAAGCTGTAACATATCATAATGATTGTATAGACACCAAATCTGACTCTTTACACTGATATAATGAAGATAAAAACAGTAGCTTTATAAACAACAGCACTCAGAGAGTGCAGGGCCCCCTGATGGACAAGGGCTATGCTAAAGCTTTGATGTTTTATGCTGTTTGTATTACTGCTGACGCCAGCCTGCTTTTGCTACAATATGATTACATCAGACTGTTATGGCGTCATTGTGATGTTGTAAGCTGTCACAGTGAAAAAAATAAAAACTGTGTTGTACAGCTCTCTCCATGACCATTCATAAAATATATTACTCAAAATTGTTTCTTCAGACAAACAGACAGCCGTACAGTACTCTCTCCCAGAACCATCTTGCTTTGAGGTTACAGTATCAACCATTGCAGCACCATGCTGTAATGACTCAAAGAGTTGAATCTGGTTCATAATTTATGATAGGAAAGGGAATCTGTTGTTTACTCACTCTATATGTTTACATTAACTAAAGAAACCAGAAAATTTAGTTGTTTATAGAGAAAACATGACTGCATTGCATGCTTCCTCAAGCTCGGGTCCTCTGCCAGAGGCCTGGGAGTTTGAAGGTATTGCACAGCATCTTAGGTGTTCCTAGGACTTCACTCTTCTGAGCAGAGGCCTCTGATGTTGTGCCTGGAATCTACTGGAGCCACTCTTGAAGATTTGGGTTTATATTGTTTCCTCTGTATCAGTGTAGGGTCTTTACCTTACAATAAAAAGCGCCTTGAGGTAACTGTTTTTGTGATTTGGCGCTTTTCATGCTCCTGTTACCACTGGGGAGACTTTGGACTTAATCTTTCACATCTGCTCCACTTGTTTCTTCAGGCCTCGGTTCCTCTTTTGTTCTATTTTCTTGTGCTCCTACATTTTATGTTGATGTCCACTGAGATTGCCACTCTATCACAACAGTCTTCTGCTCTGTACAGTTCTCAAAAACCCTTAGCTGTGTGTTCCCACTTGTGTCTAGTGTATGTTGTCCAAGCTTGCATCTTACATCCTGGTACTATGTGCTGGACTGTTTCTTGGGGACCTTTGATTATAGTCTGCAACTTGGGTCCTGTTGGCTGTGATAGACTCCTGCCTCTGTGGATCTGGTGCTTAAGGCCTGTTCTGGTGCTGCTATTATCAGAGCCTCTGTGTTGCTCTTTAGGCCACAGCCTTTTTTGTATTTTCTTCCACTGGTAATATTTCCTAATGTCAGCCACTTCCTCTGTTTGTGAATGGTACAATGATATGTCTTCCATGATAGTTCCTCCATCTCATCCAGCTACCTAAGACATTTTCGTAATAGCTCATCTCTGGGTCCATATTCCTGATGTATTTGTGGATGCTCCATAATTCTCAAGGCAGTTGGCTGTAGCTGACCTTTAATTTTCATCATGATTCCCAATTGCCTGTAGGATACCCTGGTATTTGTAGCTGGTACCATTAGTGTGTATTCTGGCAATTCTTATCTAGTCCAAGTGACATCCTGATGTCCACAATAGAGATCCTGGTGAAGTGGATCAGTGAGTCGATGTCTTGCTTGCTTCTTGTGTACATCTTCAAATCATCCATGTACAGGAGGTAACTAGTAGTCACTCCACTCTTAAATCTATCAAATCCACACTTACTAAAGAGCTGGCTTCGGGGGTTGAAGCGTATTCAGAACAATGGCAGGGACAGGGCATCACCTTGTTATATTCTGCACTTGATGACAACTTGTGCAACTGCCCTGGAGTTGCCCTTAACCCTTTCATGCATGAAGTATGACAACCTCAATCAGGATTTTTTTCTTAAGAATTTGTATTCATCTTTAGGGATGTAAAGATGAATAAAATACTTTAAAAACAAAATCCTGATTGATTGTCATAATTCATGCATGACAGGGTTAAATAACAATAATTACAATGAAACACGTCATACATCTATAGTAACATTAAACGACCAGTGGGTGGCAGGGTATGGAGTGAGACATCAGTGTCCAATATAGTGGTTTATGTGCAAGTATACCATCAACACTGACGGAAATACAAGAAAACAGCCTTTGAATAGCTGTCCATTTGTTTGAATAGCTGTCCATTTGTTTGAATAACTGTCCATTTGTTGAACAACATAATTATATCCACTGTTGCCCAAATTTTTAAAGCTGCTTTGTTCCACTATAAGGTGTAATACCACCTGCTATGTCTACTTTGCTAATTCTGTTTATTCCAGCTTCTTTTATACTCAAAGTACTGAACTATAGAACATTTTCTTTCATGGTGCTCATGAAACATATGGCTGTTCATCTGTTCCAGTTAGTATTTCATTTAGTCCTAAATCCATATTTCCTGTTTTATGTTTCGGCCTGTAATATGTACTCTCGCTGATTTTGGATTGATGTCTTTTTCTTTTTTTTAATGGCACATTCATCATATTCTAGCTTTGTTACTAAATGAAAACCTTGTGGTTACTAAGATTATTAGAGCCTCTAGAAATGACTATTTGATTTTGGATTATGAAATGACTGTGGACTGCTGATTTTTATAGGTGAAAGAATGACGAATAACCATAAATTCATTATATCACTATTCTGTGTTTATGTGTTCAACTTTCATAAATCAACTTTGCCAACAAAAAACACTTCTTTAGTGTTTTGGACAGCTAATGTGAGCATTATTTCTTCTTACTTGAACAAGAAGTCTGTAAAAACCTCGTGTCCCAAAAATTCATTTACCTTTATTTAATTTTGTATTTGTATTTGTTTATTACTTATATTGATTAACTTCATGCAGTTGTAAAGTATACACCCCTCTGTTTCCATCTATTCACTCCCACTTATACGATTCAGGGTCGAGGGGTGCTGGAAGATATTCATAACAGTCATATCCTTTTGAAATATCCCGTCGTTCCAAATTTTACCCACTGGGTTCACATCTTATTTCATAGTAAAATAAAAAAATAGAACAATGAAAAAACGATGAAAATATTTTTTTTAAAAACGAACGATATCGATACTTTGCCTCTATATTTGAGGCATGCGCATATTTCTGTTTAATAAAAGAGAACCAAGAAGAGGTGTGAAAGGAACAAGAAGACGAAGAAGAAACAATTTTCATCGTCACTTCCTATCCAGACCTGGTCGGGTCACGTGATGTGGTATTAGCTCGATGACTCTGCTATGTTTATCGTTTGCGGAAACGTTGAAGAAATGTTGATTTTCACGCTTTTATCAGTTTACTGTCATCGGGGGATGCCGCGCGGCTGCTCAGAGACTCGTTTTTGTCGGCGCTGCCCGAAGAGTTTGACTTCGAAAACGGACGCTGTAGGCCTACACGTCACGTGACCAGCATGCGGCGGAGCGTTTGATAAAAAGATGGCGTGAGCGCGACGGAGCGGATAGGACAACAAGCCCCGAACTGCTGAGCGCTGCCGATCGCGAGCCGCAGCGGCCGTTCAACCACCAGGTGAGCATATCGGCGTGGGAACGCTTCGTTTTAACGCTAGCTCAACTTCTTCGCGAAGAAAATGTAAAAATTACGGTGTTGCGCTGATTGTTGAAGAATAAATTCCAAGTTCTCGATTTGAAGATAGCGGGTAGCTGGTCTGAACGCTCCTTGTTGCTAATGTTAGCTAGCAAAAGCCGCGACACAGTGGGGGAGAGTACAGTGAGTATCAAAACAATGTGAGGGGTCGATAGCATGTTTCTTTTTTTTCGTTAGCTGTGGTGCAGGAGAGTAGGATGGGGTAGCCTGCTGGAAATAGTCGAAGTTGGTATTTTTTAAAACTCACTTAGTGCTGAAAAAACTTGCTAACGTCATTTATCAGCAACTCGTTATCAACTTCAAGGAGCGCCGACGTAACAAGCTAGCTAGAGGTCTCTAATACGGTGTAGTGGAATCAAAGTATCCGTGATAGTTAGACCAGTGAGAGATAAAGTAAACCTGGAGAAAACAAACATTTCCAGGAGCGAGAATCTACAGTAGGATAAATGGACTGACATATGGACGTAAGCAAGTATCCGTGGTTACCATTAATAACATTGAGCCATAACGGCTGTAAGCTTTCTTTCTGAATTTTGTACGTGGTTGAACTTGGCATTAGGTTAGCCTCTGTCAGTTTGAGAGTATTTCACCTTTCTGACTTGTCACTGAAATACTGAATATGAAACTGGTTTTCAGTTTCAGCAGCTTAGCTTTCGGTTAGTGAGCAAGCTAGCGTAGCTTAGCTGTGTCACCCTGATCTAAGCAGGCCAGTTTAGCTTGTACAACATTCTGAAAAACCACGCAGTGGCTGTTGCAGACTGGTGTTTAACTTATATATGTATTCTTTGAGCTTATATAATATTTTAGCATATACGATATTATTGTCTGCATAAATAATAAGGCTATGAACCACCCGAGCTAACGAGGAAGGAGAACCTCTGATGAGAGCAGGAAGTTATAAGAGGGCATTGCAAACACGTGTCTTGTTTTGGGTCACTTTGGAACAAGTCTTTGTATCACACGGGTGTGTAGAAGTTGCTATAGTACTCGACTAGCTTTAATTCTCGTGTTGTTAATCCTACCAACGACTGAATTAAAGTATATCGAGTCAGAGTTTACAAGAATTGTTCATCATTAATTTGCTTGTTTCGATCCTGCAAGAGTTGAGGAGAGTTTAAACATCCAAACAGCTTATATTTGATTGAAACAGTATTTGCGGATTTAAGTTTAGCATCAAAAGTTTGTTGTTTCATGCTGAGTGTGAAATATTTATTTTTCATTGGAAAGCGTAGCTTTGAATTTTGTTTTACACTGATTGTTTTGTACCCCACGTGTGCTTTACATGTGGGTCTTGATATTTGTGGTTTACATTACTCTTTTGGGTTTCCTTTGTAAGCTGTCCCCATTGTATGTCTATGTCTGGTTACTGTAAATGACATGTAAGAATGAGGATTGATTATTACTGGTCTGCTTTTGATGGCAACGTTTGATTGTATTTGTTTAAGCAGAGCTCAGTTTTTCTAATTCATCTGAATCTGAACTAGAGACTAAAATGAGCTTTAAATGGGTAAAAGATGTAACCTTATGAGGCTACACATGTTGCTTGACGTGGAAAGTTTTCATTTGGCTGAAAATAGCATTCACTTTTAAATTCACAGTTGAGTTTCATGGTTGCACAGAGTGAATAGTTTCTTTTGCATCCCAGGGAAGGGTGTCTCTCTGTGTTGGAGAATTTTTAGGGCTGCGGATGAAGACAAGTTATACTAACAATTAGTCTTTGTTTGTATTGGCTGATTACACACTGTAAAAAATGCAGATGACACGTACCTAACACATGACAAAAAGGTCTTCGGATTACTTGTTTTTAGAGGGATTCGTATTAGGCTGGGAATGTTCGCACTTGAGAGGCTGGAAACATTTTTTTGTTGATTTCCCCTTTGGTTCATTATAACACAATTAACAAAATGGCTGCTGATGTTCTATCCACTCCGTGTTAACTTCTGAGTGTGATTTCCATCATACCATCATTATTGGACCTGTAGATAATCAACACTCTAAATGGAAGATGTTTCCATAAGGTTATATTAACGTTTGTCTTGCAGATGGATCCCGGACAGGATTTACTTCTCGCCGCTCTCAGTGAGAGTGGAATTTGCCCAAATGATATTGGCTTATTTGATGTTGATTCTCAGGATGTTGCACAGCCCTCTACAACCCAGCAAGTAAGATGATCCTTAGTTTTTGTTCTTATGGAGAAATTACTGTTTATACATCTGTATATATGTTAATGTTATCATTTGCTTTCCTACAGTCTATCTCCATCAGTGCCCTGGATGTTGGTGTTGGTGTGGGGACAGAGTCAGTAGAAGTTGTTCGACCTGAACATCCTGCTGCAGTCCCCATTGTTACCATCAGGGTGAGATTACAGAACAATATGTTCCTCTTGTTTTAGTTAACTCTGGTATTTTGCAGTTTATGTTTTGCGGTGTGAATTCAAATGTACTATCTTTATTTTTTTACCAGCACAAACCTCAGCCATCAACCACCACGTTTGTCTTAAATCAGCTGAATCAGTTGCCTCCACTGGGAGCTGTTGTGACCAAACAGCCTGCTATTAACCCTGTCAAGCATACCATAACTGTCACCAAGGTGGTTCATGTGGCGAATTCAACCCTGCGAAGTTCACTAGCCCCCTCTTCCACAAGTATTCCCCCTTCAGCATCCACAGTAGTGCCTTCTAACAGAGATCAGGTGAGTTTATGCAGCTCATATTTTCAGTGGGTAAATAGTTTAGTCAGTGGAAAAGCATTTTACTTGGTTATGGTAATCATTCTAATCTCAGCAGATTCAGTTGAAAGACCTCCTTCGGCCCAACAGTGTGAAGAGCACTGGTCTAAAGGGCAACAGTCTGATAGAGCTCATGAAGCTCAAGCCTCCACCTGATATTGCTCCACCAGTAGCAACGGCCACAGGCCCAGGTGAGTTATCATGTGTTCTTGTAAATATGTATTGTAAACATTTCGACTAATACTTAACACAGCAGGCCACATAAATAAATCATTTCAGGTTCTTCAAATCATGTCATAGATGGTAATGGTCTATTTCTTACAGTGTTACTGAATGTGGTTGTAGCAAAAACTTATTAAGCACTTGTTCATAAGTAACTTATATCAAAGGCATTATCAGAGAAAGACATGGTACCCAAATGGTCCTGAATAGAAATAGAATCGTCCCATTCCTGTTTCCATGCGAACAGCCAAAAAGACTAACACATTAGACAGTCATGTTGTTCTGCTGACGTGTGCGTACATTAGAGGATTATGACAGTTAAAAGTGTGTGGTGGCAAGCATGTCTTTTCATTGTCATTATTAATGCAATGGGGAAAAAGTCAATTTTATGGTTGGCCTAATTTATCAATAACACGAATTAGCATGGCTTTTTTTCAGTGCTCTGGTGGGAGGAACCAGAGATGCTCGTTGTGTTGCCAGTCTGGAGTTTCTTAGTTGAGTTAAAGCTGTTGTGTTGTAGAAATGCTGCTTTAAAAAAAAAAAAAAGAAGTGTAAAAAACAAATAATTTTTTTTTTTTTTTTTTTAAACTTAGTTTGACTAGGAAATCTATGCATGCATTTTGATGTCCCCTGACCACTGAAATTGAATATATGTTTCTCTTCCAGTATATTTAGATAGGGATTTCCAACAGTAAGCATGTCTTTGGACTGTGGGAGGAAGCGGATTTACCTACCTAATGACTTTTTTTATATTATCCTAAATGACTCCTAGTAGGGCTGCTGTTAACATTATTTACCAGCATTGTCATCACTTTATTGGTAGGTTAATAAAACATAGGAAAGGGGGAGGGGCAAATAATAACTTTAGAGCCTGAGTTTACGTCATAGTTAAAAGTTTTAGTCTATGAATTGAAATGACTAAAATATGAGAAAAACACATTCTGCATTTAAGAAGTTGAAAACTGATATTTTATTTGAATACATGTGTTCATATAAATATAAGAACTTTATATTTGAAGTTTTTGCTGATTAACATTCAGTCTGCCGGTAGTTTTCTGACCTATTATTTTTGCTATTGTTATACTATTGAAAAGTATTAATAAACATAGGTAAGTGGTGATGGGGTTTTGATCTAGTTTTCATTCATCATTCATATTTCGGATGGGTTTATCATGAGTCTGTATTAAGTCTTAAGTTTAATTTTCCAACTCCATGCCACAGCTGTGACGTTTTAATTATTCTGTTGATAAGAATCATTAAGCTCACCTCAATCCCAGAGAGCTAAAATGATCTTTAAAGTTGTAGTTGGTTGAAGCGGTTGTAACTGGTTTAAATCCTGGCTGAGCTCATCCAGAGCTGAACATTTTCTTTTTGCATCTCATGAGACAGAGATGTTTACCTGGAAAATAAAACAATATGCTAACAATATGCTGTTTATTTGTTGTGCTAACTATTATAGTTTAGCAGAGACATCTTTCTGATTCTTAAGCATTGCCTCAAAAATGACAAGTCATCCATGGGGCATTGACCATATCAGTAACAGTTTAATGGCGTGTTGGTGTTTTAGGTGACTTGAACAATGGAATCAAGAGAGAAGTTTTGGGTAAAGATGCTGCCAGGATCTGGATTCATGATGACATTAAACTACAAACTTTTCCACATTCTCTGGTAAGTGTTATAATATTAAAGGTGGACAGTTATGGTTTTTTCATGTTTTTAATTTTTCTTTATAGAGTAGATATAAGTGATTCTAAATAGTTCTTTTTGGTCTTGCTTGGCCTTGGTGTACAATTTTAAAAGCAGAATATTGCTTACACATGACTCTATACAGAAACCTCCAGTGGTGAAGGAAGAGGATGAGCCTGAGGAGGAAGAGGAGGATGAGCTGGGTCATGCTGAGACTTATGCAGAGTACATGCCACAGAAATGTAAGTACTACTGTTTTAAATCAAAGAATCAGAGTTTCATCAATAATGAGGCATTTTGTCACAAAGCAAGGAGCTCAAGGCCAATGAACTAGACTGTGGAGTAACAGCAGTGTCAGCATCACCCTTAATCAATACTGCTCCATCAAATCAAACAAGAAGCAGCCGCCTGCTGCTGCTGCTGCTTCCTTCTTCCTCTGACCACTTGGTTTTGTCACTGCAGTAAAGGTTGGCCTGAGGCACCCAGATCCTGTTGTAGAGACCAGTTCTCTGTCCAGTGTGAGCCCTCCTGATGTGTGGTACAGACTGACCATCCCAGAGGAAGTCATTGATAGGGGCTGCCTCTCTGCGTTGCAGCTGGAAGCTATTACATATGCAGCTCAGGTAATCACTGGAAACTGACTGACTATACAGTAACTTTCTTTCTTTTATTCATAATAAAAAAAAATAAGACTTAAAAAATGCATCTGTGGTTGGTTGTTCCACTTTAACTCTTCTGTTGTTGTTTCACCAAAACTTGCTATTTGAAAACGGCGTATAATATTTAATGTGATGATCTTCTGTTCTTCTGCGATTGTTGTTTAGGTATTTTTGTTTTTGCGGAGTTCTTTGCTATTCCCTATCTTGAAAAATAAAATTTCTTATCTCACTGTACCACAGCAACATGAGACATTCCTCCCAAATGGTGATCGAGCGGCTTATTTGATTGGCGATGGAGCTGGTGTGGGGAAAGGCAGGACGATTGCAGGGATCATCTATGAGAATTACCTCCTGGGCAGGAAGAGGTCACTATGGTAAGTTCTAATATTCGCCACAGTCGTTGACAGATGATTGACTGACCGTAAAATAAAACCTAAACATGTCCTCTGTATAATATTTTGTGTTTTATTGTCTTCTCTTAAGGTTTAGTGTCTCAAATGATTTGAAGTATGACGCTGAAAGGGATTTAAGAGACATTGGAGCCAAGAACATCCAGGTTCATTCCCTCAACAAGGTAAAACACTTTTATGATGTACACAATAATGTCAAGTGTTTACTCACTCGTATGACATTACACTTTTCTGTTTTTCAGTTCAAATATGGCAAAATCTCTTCAAAGCACAATGGAAGTGTGAAGAAAGGTGTCATCTTTGCCACCTACTCCTCTTTGATAGGAGAGAGTCAGTCAGGAGGGAAATATAAGACCAGATTTGAGCAGCTTCTCCACTGGTGTGGCGAAGACTTTGATGGAGTCGTATCCTTTCAGAAGTGTTTCTTTTTTTCTTTTTTTTTTAAATGCATACAAAAGGTTGATTAGACCATTTTTGTTTTCATGTAACCACGAGTATGATTAGTTATATGTAAAATGATATAAATAAGATAAATATAAGGGGTTTCCTTAACAAAGTGTCCTTTAGATCGTCTATGATGAGTGTCATAAAGCCAAAAACGTTTGTCCAATTGGCTCCTCCAAGCCTACAAAAACTGGGCTTGCAGTGTTGGAGCTGCAGAACAAGCTCCCAAAGGCTCGGGTTGTGTATGCAAGTGCTACAGGTTTGTTAACAACACAAACATAATTTGATCCATGAATAAATTGGCAGTCTTAAATCCTACTATTATGCATCTTTGTAAACATTAAATATTGTAACAAAAAAAATTCCTATGTAGGTGCCTCTGAACCACGAAACATGGCCTACATGAACCGGTTGGGCATATGGGGACACAAAACACCCTTCAGAGAATTTGGGGACTTTATCCAAGCTGTTGAGCGCAGGTAAGCCTTTCAAGTTGCAGAAGAAGCCATAGACTTGAAAGACAAAGTTCCCAAAAGTCATTAAGAAGTCTGATATTGGAATCAAGGTCATGAGGGGTCTCTCTGAAAAATTTGCTAAATGATTAATGAGGGCTGTGCGGTATGATGAAATATATCGGATGGCGAAAGTATCTATTGTTTCATATTAGACGCTATCGTTTGTTTCGTGGTGTCGCAAAATACATTGTTTACTGCAGTATTTTTTTTATTTTTTTATTTTTTTCTTCATCGTTTGGATGGTCACCACGTGGATGCAGACACAAAGAATACCAACATGGCGAGTGAAGTTGAGGCAGAACCAGGTTGCTCCAAACAGAAGGACCTGTCAAAGCAAATCAAGGGCCATATTCCTAAATGAGGGGCTTATGAAAAGTCTGACACGGACCAGAAAACTGTACTATGCAAATTATGCTGCAAACTGGTCCCCACCACAGACAAAATGCACTCATTTGCAAAGCATGTGTTAAAGCTATTGCTGGAAAAAGGTAGCAGCACCACGAATTTATTTCACCAGCTGAAAAGTCATTCACTGGGAAACGAAGACTGTTTTCAACTTGGCATGTCATTGTCTCCCTGCACACCAAAGAAAACGTTAAATAAATCGGTTGTGATACCTGTGACTGTTCTTGGTCAGTTTTTATAGTCACTGTCTACACTGTTATTTCTGTAATTTGAGGTTGTCACATTATTTTTTTTTTTAATATATACGTTATAAGCACAAAGGAGGACATTTTTAATTTCCGCTGTTTTATTTTGTGTCCTGAATTCTATGGCACTATATGGTTGAAAATAACATTTGTATAT